>NC_135715.1:127210409-127392909 GCF_964656455.1 Halichoerus grypus | reverse complement strand
TAATGTGCAAATTACAATTCCTGGAAGAGTGAACCTACACTTACAGAGAAATGATTTCGTGGGACGAAATGACAAGCGCCATTTGGAGGCATTAGATATAAAGTATGAAAACACTTTGCCTGTGGGGCTTTGTTGAGCAAGTCGAGGGGGGCGGGAGGTGAAGATGGTTAAAAAGCACTTGAGCCAAAACACATACATCCGCACGCAAAGGAGCAAGATAGCTTGAAACTGGGAAGCCAAGTGTGGATAACTGGTGATAGATTAACAGGGAAGGAAGTGCAGAGAAAGGAAAAGGATAGAGCCGTAAATACATGAATAGTAAATGGGAAGTACTAACAGTTTGGCGAGTTTAAATTAAAAAAATATTCACAAGCTCTTACCAGAATAAAAAGAACTGAAGTTGAGATTTTTTTTTTTTCCAATGGAAACCTAGCTGTTTATGGCCAGAACTTGCATATCAAGAAATCGACAACTTCTGCTTCTGCCAAGGTGAGTAACACGCACCAGATTTACCCTCCCACCCAAAAAACAAATGTAAAGCCATACAGAATATATGGAACAACAAATTTTAGACACTGCACATCAGGAAGCACAGAAAAAATGATCTCTGAGGGAGAGGAACCCAATATGGTGATCCACACGATTTCCCAGCTTACTGCCTGGAAGGAGTTTCCAGGCTTCAGCACACAGAGAGGGAATCTAGGTGAATCCCGGAAGTCTCTTGGAATTGAGGAGATGACACAGTTGGGAAGCCAAGTGGCTGGAGTTCACAGGACAGAATACCAGGGAAGACAGAATGCTCTAAAATAAGTCTTGGAGCTGCAATATACAGCAAAGTGACAATAGCTAACAACACTACACTGTATATTTGAAAGTTGCTAAGAGAGTAGACCTTAAAAGTTCTCATCACAAGAAAAGAAATGTTGTAATAGGTATGGTGATGAATGTTGACTTATTATGGTGATCATTGCACAATACATACAAATATTGAATCATTATGTTAGACACCTGAAACTAATATAATGTTTTATGTCAATTATATCTTAATAAAGGAGAGAGAGAGTGAGAGAGCACATGCTCTGGAGATCTGCAGAGGGTTCCCTATAAGCCTTTGATTGAATAGTGATCAGCGCATGCACATGAGGAAACTGTCCAAGATAGGCGATAAAACAACTAAAAAGCAGCAGAGAGAAAAATCTCTGGAACTCACACAGGACTGGAATTAATTCATATTCCCATAGAGAAAATGTAAGAACCTCATGAGTCATAGGGCATCAAATAGAGTACATGGAAAGGTAGAAAGGTGTTGCCTCAGTAATGGGCAAAAGTTAGCCCTAGACTAAAGACTGCTCTGGTCCTACCTAGCAAAATTTAAAAGCAAGACTATATAGAATCAAGTTGTTTCCAAGTAACTTAGTTGAGGTTCAGAACAAACCTCAAGAGTATTTATAGCAATATAAGTATTTCTAGCACCCAAGAAAGTAAAATTCACAATCTGTCATCCAATCAAAAATTCCCTGACATGCAAAGAAATAGGAAAATGTGACACATGGGGAGGAGAAAAAAATAATCAATAGAAGCAGGTCCAGAAATGACACAGATGATATAATTAGTATACAAGGACATTAAAACAGTTACAGG
Source organism: Halichoerus grypus (assembly GCF_964656455.1). Lineage (NCBI taxonomy): Eukaryota > Metazoa > Chordata > Mammalia > Carnivora > Phocidae > Halichoerus > Halichoerus grypus. The sequence continues at coordinate 127,391,268 of NC_135715.1, read as the reverse complement.
CATACCTGAGTTATATTGCAGATTTAGTTCCAGACCACTGCAATAAAGCAAATATCACAATAAAGTGAGTCAAATAATTTTTTTTGTTGCCCAGAGCATATATAAGTTATGTTTATACTATACTGTAGTTTATTAAATGTGCAATAACATTATGCTTAAAAAAACACAATGCAATACCTTAATTAGAAAACACCAAATCAAATGCCTAGAGATAAAAAATGCCATCCTTAACAAATATATCACTGAGTAGAATTAACAAATTAGACAATGAAGAAGAAAAGATTAGTGAAATTGAATATATCATAAAAGAAAATATTCAATTTGAATATAAAAGATAAAAATTTGGGGAAAAAATAGAGCATCAGTGAGCTATGGGACTTTAAGTAGCTAATGTAACTGTAATTGGAGTCACTAGTAGGGAGAACAGAAAAAAAAAACAATTTGAAAAATAAAGGTCAGGGGAGTGGGGAGTGGGGGAAATGGGTGAACTCTTTGTAATTATTATTATTATGTAGTTTAAATAAATTGAAAAAATTTAAAAAATAAGGTAAAGTAAAAATCTGGAAGGGCATAAACCAGGCCTTTCAGCGGCACAGAAAATAGCACATGCCTTTTAGTATAAGGCTTGGAAATCATTTCAGAAGATGGGACAAGATGATTTACAGATAATAGCAAGTAATTACAAAACAGCAAAACTGTAACAGACTGATGACAAAGCTGTTGGATAACAATTTCTGAATCCCCAAGAAAGACCAAATAGGTGAGTTACCAATATGACGCAGACTCACCACTCAAAGAAGAATTCACAGTGGTGGTATAGCTTTAACCCCAGAGGAAAGAATGGAAAGGCATGAAAGTCTCCTGGGACCAGCTGGCCCTACAGGATTTCTATAGACATTTCATTAATGTGCACTCCCCACATCATTCTGTCTCCCGATGATCTGATAATGCTCAAGACTGTTACTATCTGAAACACTCTAATAATAATAATGATATGCATACTAATTATAGTAACATATAAATGTAATTTAAATATTCATATGATCCATTATTCTTCTAAAACAGCAATCCCCTGTGGGGTTGTAGAAAAAATATTTTTATATTTCTGTACAGTTAAAGCTTTCTGAATACATTTTACAGAAATTTGCAAGATGGGCAGATTTGGGAAGATAATTTATGACTAATTTAGATAGTGAGAGAATTCCAGAGAAATTTATCTGAGGTGTTGGGATGCTGGCACTTGGGACTACGAAGAGATAGTGTAAAGACATTGTAAAGCTTGAGACAATGGTCTTGTCTTTCCCCTGGAGAGAGTTATATACATTCCAAAGGGTTAGCGTGAAAACATCCTTCCCAAGCAGTGAAGCACCCAGGTTTGTTTGTTTGTTTGTTTCTGGGTTTTTCACCTACAGTACAGACCAATACATGGAGAATAACCTGTGGGTCTCATTGCTTCACCCCGGGGTTAAGAAACTGACTCACTGGGAAACCACATGTTTTTTTGCTGTGTGTAAATAATAGTATTTTTCTGTCCTGAAAACTTTATGTGTGCATTCAGGGTAATAAAGAAAATAAGAATAAGGGCCAAAAAGTTTCCAATTTTGTTGAAAATTAGAGACCTGTAGATTCAAAATTCTCAACAAAACCCAAGCACAAGAAACATGAATAAATCTACACTGAAACATATCTTAATTCAATGGTTTGAAACACATAATAAAGAGAAAATTCTTAAAAGGCGCCCCACAGAAAAAAGCCACCTCATATACAGAGGAACAAAGATCAGAATGACAGCAGATTTCTCAGTGAAAACAATGCAATCCAGAAGATAGTGGATAATTATCTTTGAAGTACTGGGAAAAAAAAAAAAGACATGTCAAAGTAGAATTCTATACTCAGTGAAAATATCTTTCAAAAATAGGGAGGAAACCAAGAACTTTCTTAGACATTCAAAAGCTGAAAAAAATTCATCACTACTACATCAAAAACTAATGATGTAATATATGGTGATTAACATAACATAATAAAAAAAAGAAAAAAAATTCATCACTAACAAACCTGAGTTACAAAAAAAACTGAAGTTCTTTAGGCATAATGAAAGTGATACTGCTGGAAATCTGGATCTACACGAAGAAATGAAGAACACCAAAATGGTTAATATGTGTGTGAGTATGAAAGATGTTGTTTTATGATTTTAAAATCTTTTAAAAGATAACTCCCTGTTAAAAGCAAAATCAATTACAATGTATTTTTGCTTTTATAACATATATAGGAATAAAATCTATGACAATGGCAAAAAGACAGAAAGTGAAGTGTAATTGTGATAAGTTAAAGAATGTATTATATATTCTAAAGCAACAATTTTTAAAAAGAATAAAAAAAGTTGTAGCTAATAAATCAACAAAGGAGATATATTGGAACAATTTTTTAAAAACTCTCAATCCAAAAAAAGGAAGAAAATAAGGAAAAAAGGTAATAAGTCATTCAAGTTTTGAAAGTCATCCAGGACCGCAGGAACTAAATTTCTAGGATAATTTAGAAGCCATTTTTCCTGTGTCTTATACTATTGTAATCTTTGATCCAACTATGAATCTTCAATCTATGGTGAAGTCAATGGTCAATAATCACATTATCAGAACCATATCTCAAATGTGAAGAACCTTGAATTACTGTATAATGAAGCACCTCTTCCCAAACTGAAATACATTCTATGGGAAACTGTTCAAACATCTGTCTGTGTGTAACAAGCTGACTAGGAGTTAGAATCACCAGGGTATAATCTACTAAAAGAAAGTAGACATTTTCTTGGGGAGCAAGAGCACCAGTTCAAGAAGACATTTTTGAGCTGCTGCTTTGTGCTAGTCACTGAATTCCTCTCGTGGGGGTTGGGATGGGGGGTGGGTACCATGGGGCTCACTTCAACCTGAGCCTGCCCATAGATTCATTATCAGCTGTACATGATACTTGATTGCAAAGTCAGGATTCTAGTTAATAAGGTAACTTTTCCATAGACCTGGGATGATAGATACAGGTAGGTTCTGAAATAATTCAGAAAAAGGGGTCAGAATACAAATCATCAAATACAGTCACAATGTCCAGGGGGAAAGAAACTAAGGAGACGGTATTGGTGAGTCTGTGGATTTCTTCCCCCCACTTCCTCAACAACTTCCTTCCTCATTAATCCTCTCCGGATTTGCCTTTTCATGAGAAAATAGTGAAACAGTATGACTGGCTAGGAACAGCTAATTTATTTTACAGTGCCAGGCAACTGGCCCACCTATGTGGAATCCTAACTGTAGGATCTGCCAAAGTACATCGTGACCCCTCCGCAGCAGCTACATCAAATTGCCCTGTCCTCCGGCACTCTTCTCAGTACCTGGCAGATTGTTGGTAAGAGAGAACTGGAACAATACAATTTAGGTCATATGGGGATTGATCCGTGATCCGTGCCATGATTAGCACTATGCTGTAGCCCACTGAACAAACCTGCCCTTCTTTGTATAGTTTCATGAAGCAATGGAGTGATGAGGAAAGGACTGGAGTTAGAACAAACTTTGAATGATCTGTTTAATTGTCCTCTGGGTGACTTTTTATGTATATAACAGATGATCCTTGTTTGGGAGGGTTGAGATTTCAAGTCCAAGTAAGTAGCATTTAAGGTAGCGGCGAGGGGTGGAGGGGGAGTGGGGAGGAATACTGGAGAATGTAAACAGGGAGAATAATTTGCTAAAGAGAGAATCACAGTCATAATTGTCTACATAGCAGTCACTCTCTCCTTCCTTCCTCCTAACAGAATCCTGATTTTGTTTGAGTACCCACGATCTCTTCTGGCCACATTCAGGGAAAGCTGGACCCATCCCCAGCCAGAGGGCAAGACTGGTGTAGTTTAAGCCAATCATAAGCCAATCATTATTGTCCATTCTCCTTGCCGGGTATCTGTTTAGACAGGAGCATATGACACAACTTTGGCCAGAAACTTCAGAGGAAGTCTATTTGCAGGGTGAGGGAGGAATACTCTTCATTCTTAAGACACAGGAAGCAATGTTCCTCTTATTCCACTATCATTGACATGAAGTCCACCCATATAGAGGGTGAGCCAAAAGACTTGTAAAGAAATGGAGCCAGGATCGTCCTTAATCTTTCCTGAAGGCTCCCCTTCCTATAGACTTCTTTTTATATAAGTCCTTACTTCTTGGGCCGTTCAGATAGGAGTTTTCTGATACATGTCACAGATAGCATTCTGATACAATTTTTCAGCCCACTTATTTCACAAAGAAATAAATAAACCTCGGAGGTAAAGTGACTTAACCAAAGCCATAAAACTAATTAACAGCAAAGCCAGGGCTAGACTAGCAGTCACTGGTCACTGAGCAACTGCAGGCTGAAACCCAAAGTTAGTATCAGAGTATCAAATTTAGATGCACCCACATACCCATGATTAATCCGTGATTAATAATCATTTTTACCTAAAGGAAGTAGCATCACCACTACTTTCTGAATTATTTGTTGTTGTTATTGTTCTTAATTTGAGTATAGTTAACACATGATGTTGTTTTACCTAATTTTCTAAGATTTCTTATGAATTCATGCAATGTTAATAACATGCACCTACAGGGTGATATTCAAAATATTCAAGAACTGAGATGACAGGATTAATCCAATCTAAATGGGCACGGGTTATACTGCTGGGACAAGGTTTCAGAGGTCCTTGTTTGCCAGGCCTTCTTCATTCATTCGCTAAAATAGGGAGATGTGCTGGGTTCTCAAGGAAGGGGATGGGAGCCAGGAAACTTTACAGAGGGGAAGGTGGTTCAGTCTTTAAAATCAGTTTGTCAGGCATTGCACACTGGCTCACTATCAGTGCTGTGTTTCATCCAACATAGAGCCTGATAATCTTGTGTTAGTCTTATTCCCTCTTCCATTAAGACTATCAATTCTTTAGGAACAAGAATAATATGTAACATTTGTTAGATTTTTTTGTGGGTTTCCAATAAAACTTTGTACCTAGGGGTCCAATAATTAATGCATAATCTTTTCTCCAAATGCTAAAATATGCATGGAAAAAAATTTTGTAGACTCATTCATTCATCCTCCTAATTTTTATTAAGAGCTGCTAAGTCGTAGCTGCAGACCTAGTGGTTAGAGATAGGGAGAAAAGCCAGGTATAGCCTCATGAAAGCCATAAGCTCTATTTAAAAAGTACTCAGATCTTGTCTACCTAAAATCCTGAAAACAAAGCTGGGGGGTGTATGAGAATGTAAGCCTAGGAACACAAGGAAGGGCCTTTGGAAAGTACAAATTCTGAAGAAACTAGAGGGTTCCTAAATAGTTGTACTTGCTTTCTTTTCAAGGTCACTATACTTCCCAGCAGGAAACTCTCCATTTTCGTTGAGTGCTCTTCGCCATGTTTCTCTCTATATAGTATTTCACACTGGTGACCACTACTGCATATTATTTCTTCCTACTTGTCTCACAACTTCACTGATCCTTTTATTGGCTCCTCTTCTCATCCTTACCCCCAAAAGACATGTTTTCTAAGATTTGAATATAAGCACCCTTATTTATGCCTTTTTTCTTTAGATGATCCACCTACTACTCCAATATCAATGAGCGGATTTTACAGCTGGCTCCTCAATCTATCTCCCATCCCCAACCTCAGTCTTTCCCTCAGTTCCAAATCTTCACTACTATCTTCCTCTCTGACTAGTTTATACATTTGATTCGTCAACTCCAAGCTAACCCTCTGCTTGATTAAACTACTTATGATCATGGCACTGCCACCCTCTAGTTATTCTGTTTAGTAGCTTTGAATTATTTTGGATTACCCTTCGTTCCTTCACCAGCACAGTAAAGTGGAACACAGCTGAGACTGGGAGTCAGGTATACCTGGTTCAAACCTAGTTGGCACCCCTTGCTAGCCAGGTGAACTTGGGTATGTTAATTAACCTGAGAGTCTCTATTCCCCCAATTATAAAGTACAGGCAATATTTTCTAGCTGTGGGAACTAAATGAGCTCATGTATATAAAATACTTGATGCACAGCAGGTGTTCCTTTCCTCTTAAAGCCATTTATAAAATCAATTGCACTATCTAAATGATGCTGCCTCATCATTCAAATCTACATTAAACTGTTGTTTTAATTTTTTCTCAATTGAGGTATTTCATTTCTCTGAGCCTTAAAGAATTTTGTTTGTACTTATCTAGTAGCATTAACCCTATTTTGGAATTTTAGGTACTCATCTCACAGACTAGATTTTGGGATTTTCCAGATTTGCTCTGTCCAACGTAGTAGCTATTCAAATTTCAATTTGTGACTATTCAAACTTGAAGGTAAATTAAATATAATTAGAAAGTAATTATTCAGTTACTCCAGCTGCATTTCAGGTGCTTAATAACTACATGTTGCTAGTGGGTACCATAGTGCTATACAGTATTCTACGTGATAGGATATTTTTATCATCTAAATTTTAAACTTCTTTAATAGCAAAAACTGTGTGCGTTTTTTTTTTTTTTTCATTTTTGTGTTTTCTGTGGTCCCTTGTACTTGGTGGGCATTTGAAAATACATATTGTAAAGTATTTGTGAATTGATAGAATTTGTAAAGTCAGCACATGAATGATATCCAATGGGTGCTTTTTATAATCTCTATTATTATGTACTATTGGTTACGAATCAACAATTGCTCTTTGCTTTGTTTACCTTCTGTTGAAGAGGATCATAGCATGGCCTTCTCAGTTTCTTGCCCAAGCTACCCTCTCAAAGGCAGATCCAGCCTTAACAAGCTGGTTCTAGGATTTCTGAAAGGGAATAAGTGGAAAGAAAGGAAATACAACACAGGTATTCAAGAGTAAATGGAGGATTTTTTGGGCACAGCAGTTTAGAGGATGCTGAAGTGTATGAGGGTAATAAATTAAGAAAGAAAAATGGGAATTTAGAAAGTATTGCAAATACTTATGTGCCACCTTTCTTGTGGGGAAAAAATAGGAAGCAGAAGCTTGAGATACTGGAATTATCCATTATTGCATGGAGTTTGCTTTTTTAACTACTATACTATCCTAGGTCTGAATGTATGTGGATAACAGTGTTATAAGCATTATAATTATGTAACGTCACATTACAACTTTTTTCTTTGAATGCATGGATGTTCTGTTACATGACTTCTATTTCACATAATATTAAATATTTATGCTCATGCTGGCCATTTCATAGTCATAAAATCAGTCTAACATTATATGGGGTAAAACGCATGACTTCTCCATTTTCATTGCATGATTGACCATAGACAAATCTAAGAACCAACGGAAAGTTATGTAAACATCCAAACATGATACTGGTTAACACAGGCATTCAGAATTTCCAGAAAAGGAGTGGACTCCTCTCATAGCAGGCTGACTCAGGTGCATTCTCTACAAGGGGCATGAGGAATAGAGCCCCTTGACTCCTTCTGACATTAATGGGCAATCCCACAGCCAGAACTCTGTGCCCTGCCTTGAGAATTTACCCAACTGTAAAATTGCATTCTACATAGTTTCATGTGGGAAGATGACGCATGTCACTCCTGGAAACTATCACATGTTCCCTATAAATTATGACGCTAAACAGCTTTTACCATGGGTAGTCAGTGTTGGCTTTCCGTTTTTTTATCTTCACCTCAAACTTCTAAGAATGACAAGGAAAGGTATTTTCACACAACGGCAAAAATCTGTAATATGAAGGTCAAGCAAACACTGAATTACTGTTTCTTTAAGATTTTTTTTTGGTATTAAGAGAATTGGCATATTATTTGACCTGATGCAAAATCAATCATTAGCAAGTGCTTTGACAGCTTCTAACTGAAGAGATTACTGGGCTAGATACGTTAAATGCTCTTCATGGCAACACAAATGTTTTCTGTGATCAATTCCTTTTTTTTTTTTAAAGATTTTATTTATTTATTTGACAGAGAGAGACACAGCGAGAGAGGGAACACAAGCAGGGGGAGTGGGAGAGGGAGAAGCAGGCCTCCCGCCGAGCAGGGAGCCCAATGCGGGGCTCCATCCCAGGACCCCAGGATCATGACCTGAGCCGAAGGCAGACGCTTAACGACTGAGCCACCCAGGCGCCCCTGATCAATTCCTCTTTATCTGGCCTTTTCATTTGGGTTTAGGAAGCTGTTGATCAATGTTATGATTTTCATAGAATCAATTTTCAATTAATGAAATATGGATTCAATCAAAATACATGGTTAAAGCAAAACAATGTGTTCCAGACAGTTCATGCTGCTGTGCATGTTTTCTAGATTATAATGAAGTCCGTTGAAAGCCCGGGTTGATTTTCACCTTTTTAAAAATATTGTTCTACAGTCATTGTGACAAGACAGCTGTGATCTTTACACCAAACCCACATTGTCATTAACTAGTTGTATGACTTACTCAACTTTTCTAATGTTTATTTTAGCAAATACAAAATGAATGTTGTGTTAACTACTTCACAGATTTCCTGTACAATGTATCAAGATAATATATTTTTAAAAAGACTTTTAACAGAAGATCTGGTATATGAGAAGTGTAGTAGGCATTCATTACACTTTAAATCGGCATACATTTAATATATATGGAGAAAATCTGTCAGTCAAACTCAACTACTTATTCCTTTTCCAATTCCAACTACCTTTCTTCAACTTCACTTGAGTGCTCAATTAATGTTTATAAGTTTCCATTGTTTTCTTGATACTTTTCTTTGTTCCTTTGGTTGTATATTCATTATTATTTTGACACATGTAAGATGAAATTTCAGAGGAAAACATTAAATATAAAAGCAACTCAGATTTGACATCCCATCAGCTTTTGGAAGAACTGTGAAATTCACTTAACTGTTATGATATCACCAAGTCCACAACAAATGGACTTAAAGTGAGGACTGGCAAGAAGCCAGAAAACTGTCCTCTTAGGAAATAGCAAAGACATCACTCTGCAGAGCAACACCTGCAAGACAATGAGTAGTTGAGATCTATCTTCAGTGGGCCAAATTTCTTTTGGCTTCGTGGGAAGAAGCACTTGTTTCCTAATATCTCCTGTATTTGTTGTCATTTCCCTCTACTTAAATGTAAGTGATAAAATTTGTTTCCATCCATTTATTATTCTGAAATAGGGATGAGAAAGGTCAGGGTATAGAGGTGGTAATTATCTACAAAGGATATGTATTAAGGAAACATCGCATGATACCCCCAAGGACCAGTAGAATGCTAGCCTTTACAATGTACAAGTTGCTCAATCAGTGTATGTTGAACAATGAATGAGGCAGACCCAAGTGGTACATTCTGTCTTTCTTATCTCCCAGTACCCAGTGGAATACTAAGTACAAAAGAGGCATTCAATAAACACTTGACGAATTGAATGTAGGGCAGACCATATTCTTTAGGTTGGGCAGACCATATTCTTTAGGTTATTCCTCTTGACTTAGGCTGGACCCTTAGACCAATTCCACTGAATTAGGATTGAAATCTTTAGTTCAAGAATTGTTCTGAGGACACGGACAGCCATGTTAATTTATGTACATCAGTTTGGCTTTCTTAAAACTGAAGCCCATTTCTGAGACACTTTGTTTCTTTGACAAACTCTGTATCCTTGACAAACCATCTAATAGGACCCATCAACTTGCCTAATTCCCACTCAGAACACACACACAATTAAGTGTTCTTCAGTATAAAGCCCCATGGCACCTTCTTTAAGAAAGTAGTTTTTTTTGTAATGCATCCTTACCAAGTTCCTTCCCCTAGTCCATAACCTTTCAGAATATTCGGACTGGCATAAATGCTATTACACAAAGTTTAACAACCATAGATTGGAAGTTCCTTGAAGGCAGACAACATTTAAATATTTCCTTTGTTATGACATAACTCCCAAAATACCTATCAGAGCACCGGGCACTCTGGGAGCTCAATAGATACTTGTGAGTTTGAACAAAATTTAACAGGAACTGAGTGGAAAGATTATTTAAGGACACACAAGAGAGAAAACGTTTGTAGGTAGAGAGCTATATTGAAATTATGCATACGAACTAAAAAGGCAAAAATCAAGAGAAATTATGCCCAATGGCTAAGATGATTATATCTAAATGCCATATATTTGAGTTTTTTTTTCTTTCAGTTTTGTCCCACCAGAACATAAGCTTCATGAGGGCAGAAATTGTAGTTTTTTGCTCTTTGTTTTATCCCTAGTACAGAGAACAGTGCCTGGTACATAGTAGGTGCTCAATATATATTTATTACATGTTTAGAAGCTGTCTTTTGTTGTTGCTGTTTTTGTTTTATTTTTGTTTGTATTCCTTTTTATTCCCTTTTCTGATTCAATGGATAAATGAATTTAAAAAAGTAATTTAAAGATAAAAGGTAATGCTTTCTTTTAGCTTACTTGATGATATATGTATTCCCTTCATCATCAGAATAAAATTATTTGAAGCACATCTCACCCAAACTCCAAGGCTTTCATCCTCATAAGAACTCTCTAGATACAAAAGACTGGAAGAAAAACCTAGCAAACAGCAAAGACGATGGGTTTTTTGTGAACAAATTTTGAGAGGGGAAAGTGAGAAAAAGTGATTAGTTTTTAATTTTTGTGTATTTTTCCATGCTTTCAAATATCCTTTTCATTAATTCAATTTTTTTTTACACAGCTCAATTCAAAGTAGTTTAGTAAGTAGGATTACCATTATCCTAGACTCTCATACAAGGCAGGAACCTTATCTCATCCCATCTCCCATCCAATGCTTAAACACTTCTACAACATCACTAAGGGGTAAATCAGTGGAAACATATCCTCTGATGATAAATTCATATCCAAGGCAGCCTACTGTATAATTGAATAACTCTTGTCACTACAGAGTTCTTTCCTTTATGGCTGGAAAATAATTAACTTGTCTTTTTGCTGTTTTTGTTTTGTTTTGTTTTTGCCCGTATTTCTTTTCTTTCCCTTTTCTCTTTTAAGGAGATAGCTCTATATCTGTGTGACTTTGGGAAAAGGAGATGGCAGAGTAAAACTTAGATATGTTTATGGCTTTGTTTTTCAAAAGCCTGACACTTTAAAGGAATTTAAGTTAAGGTCTTGAAGAACATGAAGGGAGAAAGATTTTTTCCCCCTACTAAAAGAAGATTTCCCAGGATCTGGGGGGGGAGAAGAGCAGAGGGAGAGAAGTCTAGGTCTCCCAAAAGCAGAGACCTGGACCTTACTTCCCATTAAGATGACCTGTGAGACAACTAGATGCCAAGCAGAGGCAGCTGAGTGGTCTATCGGGAGATAATGCCAGAATCAGCTTCACCCCAGACTTCCTTGCCTCAAGATGACAAAAAACAGGTGAGTGTAGCTAAGCTGAAGGAGGCACATATGAACAATGACTCTCTCATCATTGGTCTTACAGGTAAGACTAATGACTGAAAAATGTGTAGCCTCCATCACCGATAGAAGGGCAATGCCCAAGACCCCACAACTGAATCACACTCTGTGATGGGGTCCTTAGTCAGACTGAAGTTCTTTCTACCAACTCAGTAAAGCAGAGGGAAAAGGGCAGAAATTATAACAGAAGATTATGAAAGCATACTTATTTTTGCATACTTGAGTTGTGAAATTAAGTTTTGTACCCTGATGGATTATCTTAAGCTTCTTCCTATGACATGGTTTTCTTCATTGAACGTAGAGTGAAGTTCAAACTTTGGTGACCAGAGCCGAGTATCACCACCAGCGTGTGATGTTATGAGTAGAGGTATCCTATAACCTCCCTTGTTCTGGTCATTGTTTCCTTGAATGCAGCCAGAGGTAGTTTTTCTTTGGCAACCACCTCACAATGATGACCCAAACTACAGACAACTAAAACCCCAAAGCTTTTTCATTCACGTTACCATTAAAGAAAAGATTCTCAGCTAGATTTGTACCAATATTTTAGGCTTAATATTAATTTCTAGTATATTCATTTATTTTTCTCTTTTTTCTTTGGATCTCAAGTACAAATAGTTGTGATGTCTATACTCTTCAATTCTTGGCATGTTATCATTCTTAAACCCTATAATGCCACCCTTTTGTTTTAGTTTAGTTTATTAATATTCCTTTATCTCTGGATTCTCATTCCCATGCCCCTCTACAGGCACCTATTCCAACATGTATAATATAAATTCTCAGGTAGGTATACATCCTTGACAACTATATGAATTCATTTGTGTATGAGTATAGTATGTGTGAGGTGTTTTCATCTCCATATAGTTTCTACATATGGCATCATGTAACCTTACAAATTCAAATGTGTTATTTTAGACCCTCTGATTTGAGGGGTTACTGATTTGGTGTGAAGTATATTAGTTATCCCACCTTGCTTTATGTCATCTGAAAAGCTGCCAAACAGGCTTCACGGTGCACCACTGGAGATCTTCCCAAAGGCTAGTATCAACACATTAATTTTCACCCCTTGAGTTTGAGTGTCCCATTGGTTACAAACCCACCTAAACTTATTATCATCTACCCCATGTTAAATGTAATGCCACTGGCTTCTGGGCATTTGCAAGATCCTCAATTATGTCTATGTAGGGGAAATTAGAACACTCAAGAAAGGAACTTATTTGTAGAAAACACTCTCAGGAGTTGAAAATGCAACTTCTTGGTTGTGTGTTTTTTCTTTAGGAGTGAGTCCGACCTGGGTTTCCAAAAGACTACTTTTTGTATCACACAAGCAGGGAAACCCTTTGATTTAATCATCTTAAACCTCTTTCCTGCTGGACGACACAGAATCCACAGAGAGTGTGTGCATGGAGCAACAAAAGGAACTTCTATTTCTCTGCCGACCCCAAGAAGCATATCTGCTAAAGTAACTTGATAATACTAGAGATAATGCCAGTTTAATCGGTACTTTCTCTATTCCAGGACTCTATGTCTTTGACCAATTCCTTTCTTTTGCTTTTCTTGCACTAAAATTGGCCACAAGACACTGTTGAACTCAAGGTTTTCCTGATTAATCTTCCTGCATCCCCATCCACAAATGCACATTCATATGCACACAAACACACACCAACAGGGTAACAGCAGCCGGATCTTCAAAATTCTCTGCAGCTAATTCTCTAGCATTATCCTATTAATCACCCAGGTATTTATACAACCACCCAAAGGGGAAACTCCTAATCAACACTATGGGACAGAAGAGAGAAACCCTCAATAGCATTTTGGAACCCCCACAGCAGCCTGGAGCACTATGAGTCTGAGTATGGCTTACTAGGTCTTACTATCAGGGGGAAAACAGACTCTCTGTGCTGTCCCATGTCATCTATATCCTGATTTTGATGAAGAAATGTTGCTTACAAAAGTAAAATCAACTCAATGGGAGACAGTGAATACAAAAATGTTTATATGGTAAATGCTGATATTTATCGATTTTAACTGACGCAGAGATAGTCATGGTATCAGTCTACACTGGAAAATAATTAGAAACAACTACAAAGAGAATCTTCCTAAAAGTCCCTACAAATATCACGCAGAGATTTTCTGGGATACCTCATCTAATAATTCTCAAATGACTAAACATAATGAGACTTTGAGTCAGGAAATGTCCCACTTTCCCTTTTATTCTGCCCATCTTTATATGCAGGACTGGATCATTGGCCCCTAACCTGGCTTTGGCCCTTGGAACTTTACTGCAGGCCCACGATCTTGCCTATGGCTATGTCCCATTTGGGGCTCTGATCTTGCCTCAGGCCTCCTGGCTTCAAGCCTGAACTCTGCCCTGTTCTTGCCCTGCAGGTCTTTTGGCATTCCTGGGCTGACTCTGGAAAGAGTCCAGGTTTTCCCTGTTCTGTGGGACACTACCTAGGCCATATTCTTTCTTTCCAACTGCTAAAGTCTTTTTTAGAATTCCATAAAACAGTGTCATTTTCTTCTCCTCCTATTTCATTTCTGGGGACTAAAAAATCATTCATGCATTTATTTACTCAATCAAGCAAATATTTAGTGAGCAAATTCAATGGCCCCAACACTGTTAGTCACATGGGCAGAATATGCCTTAACGGAACATACGGGTTTTTTTCCAAATTAGCTTTTTATAGACTAAAAATTGAGTTTATGTTCCTTTAAAAATAATTTTAAATTGCACAGTTTAAAATAAAAAGTAAAAATGTTTTAACAACTGCTCTCCTCCATTTGCAAAAATCCTACTCTCCAGTAAAAGAAGTTAATGACATTAAGAAATGTACATACACCTTGGCTTTCTTTGCAACACACGGATAGAATTTGTTCTTGTGAAATTATTTACAAAAGCAAGTTCAGGAGTCAGGGAGTGACATATCTCACATGGGGACAAAGAATATAAATCACAGTGTTATTTCATTTTTAATTAAAACTACCTCTTTTCTCCCCACCTCACTCTAAACCCGATCGATAGAACCAAAACTACATTTCTCATTAGAAAGTGATGGGATCAGGAGAAGGTTGAATGAAAGAGGTTTGTTATGTTTCAATTTTTAGCCACGCTAAGATAGGTAAAAGAGGGTTGGTTCAAGTTGACTTCATGAATGCTTACACATTTGACTTTTCCTTCAGTGTTATAAGGTCAAAGAAAAACGAACTAATGAAAGTCACAAAGACTTGTGTGGATTGTATGGGATTTATATACGTGACAGTAGTCACCCCTCCCCAGCCATGGAATGGCACATGTCAGATCTATGTAACAGCATCTTTTATTTTAGAACAACACTGAATTTTGCTCAAGTAGCTTATTTAATAAGAACAAGTTCACTTGTTAATACCTGCCTGACTCAGACTTAAATTTGTCTTTGCCCTTACTCACTAACAAGCTTGGAATATGAATATTTCTTTTTCTCTTATTTTCCCACGACCCTTCATTGAACCCAGTGCAGTGTCCTTTATGAGCAGTGTGTGTTGGACCTACATTTATTTCTTCATTGAACAAATATCTCCTGACCACTAACCATGTGTCAGGCACTGTCCAGGTGCTGACAAGAACTCAGTGAAAAGACAAAAACAAAAATGTCAGTTGTCATGAAGCTTGCAATTTACAGGGAAAATAGGGAAATAAATAAATAAATATACAGTATTTGGGGTTTATTGAATACAATGTAGTGGGGGAAAGCAGGTAAAAGTCATGGCAAGAGAGGGTGAGGATATG
Source organism: Halichoerus grypus (assembly GCF_964656455.1). Lineage (NCBI taxonomy): Eukaryota > Metazoa > Chordata > Mammalia > Carnivora > Phocidae > Halichoerus > Halichoerus grypus. Next base: position 127,376,136 of record NC_135715.1, on the reverse strand, counting down.
CAGTTGTAAATAAGGTGATCACATCTGAGCTGAAAGAGACAGGAAGTGAGCCATACAAGTATCTGGAGGAAAGAGTGTTCCAAGCAAAGGGAACAACTGATGCAAATACCGTGGGGTGAGAACATGTTCGGCTTGTTCAAAGAAGAGCAAGGGGGCCAGCATGGTCAGAAGGCAGGGGTCAAGAGCAGGTAGGGCAGGGCTTTGTAGATCCTTTGAGGTCAGGTCTATGGACTCACCTCTAAGGGAAATGAGATGCCTCTGGCGGCTTTTGAGCAGGAGTGACAAAATCAATTAAGTTTTAAAAGGATCAATCTGGTTGCAATGTTGAACACAGACTGGGCATTTAAGCTTATTTCTAATGTCCCTTCTAGCACCATGATTCTAAAATCCATACTTTGAAGTGCTATCATAAGCATCTAGCCAGTTCAACATGAAATGCACATAGAACAATTATATTTTGAGCAGCTTATGATATTAATATCACAACATTCTAAATGCAAGTCTAAGTATAAAGTATAAGAAAGTCTGAGACTGCCTAACTTCAACAGTGAGAGAGAGGAAATTAAACGCCAAAAAATTTAAGCAGAACAAGTAATTTTATATTTAAATCATAAAGCTTTATGATTTGGAAGAAAAGAAACCATTTGTAAATGAATACAGTGTGTCATAGCAGGACATACTTAGAAAAAAGAAATGGGGGCAAACTTGGCTCCAAAAATGCTAGTTGGGATGACTTGGGTCAGTTTCTTAGCTTCTCTGTGCCTCATTTCCCAAACTGAGGAAATAATATCCACAGCACAGCGTGTGAAGATTAAATGAGACGTGTGGGAAGGACTCAGCATGGACTACGTGCTCAATAAATGCTGGTCCCCTTCTTCCTTCCTCTTTTGACATGAATATTTGACAAGTGGTGGGACAAAAAGGCTAAAGAGTGTTTTTATTAAGTATACTTACCAAAAGCCAAATATTTTGATACACCACTGAATAAAACTAAGCACGTACAGCTAAAGAAAAAAAGATGAAATTTGCATCTGCTCCTAATGAAGGCCAATTTGTATGACTAAAAATGGGAGGAAGATGGCATTCCCATGTAAATATCACTCTATCCCATGATAATGGATGACAATCTTTAAAATATGAAGGATTTAACAAAATCAAAATAAAAGAGTTTACTTAAATTTTTGAGGACTGGAAGTTTAGTCAATAATAAAGAATGAAAAAATCCTAGGATCCACGAATTTCAATTATTATAAACAGAATGTATTACAAGGTTATAAACCTTGAAGTCCTTTATTTTTATTGAAGTATAATTAATATACAGTGTCATATTAGTTTCATTTTTATTAAAGTACAATTAATATACAGTGTTATGTTAGTTTCAAGTGTACAATATAATGATTCGGCAATTCTATATATCACTCACTCTTTGAACTTCTTAAATAAAAGTAAAAGCAAGTAATCTCTTAAAATTATCTGAGAACAATATATCTATATTAATGACTTAATGGGATCATTAATATAGGTGCTATATAGGTCACTAGTAGGTGGTTTACCTCTTCTTTTTTTATGTTTGTTATTAAAGTTTCTAATAAAATAACAAGGGTTCCCTATGTTGAGAGGTGACATCTGGAGAGAAATCAGTTTAGTTTCAATTGAATTGGCTTCTTTCAAACCTCATAACATCATTGTCAGATATCCTAATAAGTCATTATTTTTCAGAAGTGACACCTATGATATGGTGGCGCATTCCATCCTCTTGGTTCCAAAAAGGGGCCAGTACAGATGGAAGGGATAAACGAATACACTGAAGCCTGTGGTCAACACTAAATCAAAGTAATTTGACAAAGAAAAAAATGATAGGAAGAGAAAAAGCATCTCATCTGTTTTCTAGGCTTCAGAAGATTTGTAACATGATATATTCCTAAATTCTGCTGAAAACTTTTAGAAATAATGCAAAACACCATATAAATATTAGAATTCTCTGGTGGAAAAGATACGAACAATGAATATGCTGCTGAATGAATATAAAATGCATAGTCCTTTGCAAATGAGAAGGCTGTCAAAGGAGAAGAAAATTGTCACATATCAGAAAACATACTGGACTTAAAATATTAAATATGATGAGTGAATAAACAGTTTCTTGTTCCTTAGTTCTTCTCTTAGACAAGAACATTTTCTTCATAAGAACACAGTAAATGCATCCTCCAGTTAACTCATTTTCACACTAGATGGGAAATGTGTGGGAGAACAAAAAAAAAAAAAAAAAAGATGCCTTTGATTAGATTGGGGGGGGGATATGATTCATCCATAAAATGATGGAATATATTTGTTCTAATGATGCATCTGAGATTGCATTTCCAGTTGCTTGATTTTAGTTGGTGCTTTTGGCTCCTATCTAGAAAATAAATAGAATTCTCGAGTGGAAAGAACCATTTTTTTCTGACCTTAATCTTAAAGTCAAGAAACTTTCTAAACTATTAAGTGGGGTGAAGGGAAGGGGCATTGGAGGGGACAGTGGGGGGGGAAGGGTCAAAAATAAAATATACCATCAACAGGGGAGTGGTGAGGACTAGGAAAGACTGTGTGGGATTACAGAGTTTGGAACAGGAGTCCTTGCACAGGAACATTGAAACATGGTAATCCATATGTGGTCATGCAGGATATCTGCTGGTACACATTTTCTAGGCCTGACTCATTTTTCATACTTGTACTTTTATATATTTTGTTGGCCCAGTGTGACCCGTTGAAGGTTTCCTAATAGATCATGGTGTTATTAAACTCTCTAGTCTAGGATGTTCCTTAACTTCTTTCTTCCTTTTCTCTTGAGGAAACAGTGAACCAAATCACCTTTGCTGTAGTTACTGAGAGTTTACAACAGGATATGAATTTAAAGATATTTGAAATTTATCATATGATAAATAAAATAACTGCCCTAGTTATATCTCATTCCTGTTATTGAATTTTTGTCTGTATTATTAAAATGGCAACCAGTGTAAGTGTAGGAATGTTGGTTAAAAGTAGAAGAAATGTCTGCCCTGTACCATTGAGGATCAGCGCTCAAAGCAAGTATTCAAACACTGCACCTCTTACCCCCAAAAATCACTGATATAGATTTTGTAAAAATAAAATTCAATTTAAGTTTAACATTCATATTTTTTTTATTAGAACCACATGGATTTCTAATAGTTCAGACTACAGTGGCTAGTCTGGCACTTGGCAGTTATTCCAGGCGTCCCAATGACAAGAATAAGCATAAAGTAGGACCAGTTTTCTCATTTAAGTGAAGAATATTCAACAACTCTGAAATTCTTGCATAAAATGGAATGTCTCATTTTACCTAAATATATGGTATGTCTTCTCTTGGTCTCAATGAAGTGTCATGTACAGATTACATCTAAATGTGACCAATGCTGGAATAAAATGTGAAGTCCGGATTATCTTAGTTTTCACTTTCCTCATGAAGTTTGGCTGCAATAAACTATGCTCACATAAAAAGTTCTTAATAACTTTGTTCTATATATTTGGCTATATCAGATAACTTACTGAGAGAACTGAGTCGACTTCATGTTGTTCTAATTCACCATTGACATTAAACTGGGCAAATTGAAAAGTCTAATTTGATTCTTTTGTGGTTGATTTGGTCAAGGGAAGAACCTAGAAAGGAAGGAGCTATCACAATAAACAGGCGTTAAATCACTCTACTCTATATAGTGGACGAGTAAACAAACAAACATCATTCAGGAACAAATTCTCACCTCAACCTTTGCAAATGTCAACCTCTCCGACACTCAGTTATCTCATCTGGAAATAGGGATACTAATGACCACTTCATTTGATTGCTGTGAGAATTTAACTGAGATAATATAGAACATTTAGCATACAGCCTGATAGCTGTAAGCATTTAACGAATGTTTCTTTTCTGTTTACCCTCTTTTGTACTAAAGAAACAAAGTCCAATTTTTTTCAAAGCCTGTATCATGTTAAATATCAACTTTTCCTTAATGATTAAATCCCTGTTGATCTTTTATACCATGATGTTTGTGTTTAATTGAATAGTGACTTAAGATGTCTACACACTACAATTAGAGATGACACTATAACGTGGGTCCTCTCCTCTTTAGGAACGGTTTGTGTTCCAGAAGCCAATCTGTTAATCCGCTCTTAAGAATTCAAAGCACATATCCCAAGGAAACAATTCTTATGTAATCTATCATTTACCCGATACATTATATAAACAACACTGAAGAATTTCACAAACTTTTAATAATATTCTGTGGGAAAATACATTCAAAATTCCAAGTAGGCATTTTGGTAATATATGCCCACCCCAGGCAGCAAAAATAGAGTTTCTCAAAGCTGCAAGCTACTGTGGGATCCTCAATAGGCTGGGGTAGTTCATCTTTGATTGAGAAATGTCTTGGCGACACTGCCATTGTCTTTTTCAGTCACCATGAGTGTAGCTTTTCTACCTTTCCTCTCCTCCCTCCACTCCTCCCCCCCCCCCCCCCACACACACACCCTTACTTGACTCTGGTAAGAACTGACTCTCCATTACTCAGTAGTGTATTTCTTTTCCTCCTGGCCACTGAAGAACTTAATGCAAACTTATGCTCTTTCATTTACCCCCTGAATCCCTAAAGCAAACACATAATCTAGCAGGGCTAGATATCTAATGGGGGTAGGAGCTCAGGACACATGTAGAAAAAGTCTCAGTAACTAATTGTTGAATAAATGCATGCAAAAAACCAAGAGTGAGATTTCTTTGAGTAAACTAACTTTAAAAACTGATACACAACTGGATATTGCCTCCCCCTCTCCCTGATCCACCTTGACAAGTGGGACAGGTTGGGGATTTCTGGAGTGCATAGTCAATATTACAGTGGGCAAACAGGTGTTCTGATGCTGACAGTTTTCACAGAGTTAGTGCAATATGGTGAAAAGAGACTTTAGTTGCAAGTCATCTGAGTTAAGATCATGTTCTGTCCCTTCCTGGTCCGGTGACTGGCTAAATCTTTTACCTTTCTAGGCCTCTCTGTCCTACCATTTGTGGAAGGAAAACTGGAATATTAAATGAGTAAATACATAAATGTATTTTTTAAGTTAAAAAATTAAAACTAGGCTCTGCAACTCAGATCATAAAAGAGTTTGAACATGGGTAATTAAAAAAAAAAAAAAAAAAAAGATTGTCCCAATAGCATTGTCTCCCAGATAAGGAACAGTCAGTGGATCCAAGACATGCGGCCAGCCTTCCAGATGTCTTGAGCAGTGTGCACATACTGCCATCAGAACACCTGTATGGCTGATGTTTGCCTTTCCTAACTGGATCTTTAGGTATTCTGGTGACATGCACCCAATTAGCTGGTACTGATCCTCCACCGCTTCCCTTAGTTGACAGCCCAGCCTTCATAAAATAAATAATAAGAAAATGATTTTGTTGGCATTTCCATTCAAACCAAGTCACTGAAGGCATTCGCTTAGCAGAGTACATGCCTTCTTGAAGAATAAGGCAGATGAACACGTGCTTTTTTAGCATAAAAAACATTGATGAGGGTCAAGCAACATGTTGCTAGCTGAGTTGTGGCTTATTATGGCTATTTGCTGAGAGAGTTCGTATCAAGTCACTTGGCTCATTTTTAAATTTATTTTTTTTTCCTCCCTAACAAGTGCCAGACATGTGAGGCCATAATGAGTTTAATTAAAGTCAATGACAGCCAATAATTCAAACCTTATAAATGTAATTTGGGAGCAAACAAAACTCCAAAGTCAAAACGTGAAATATTCTACTTAAGCAGAAGTTTTAATCATGTTCATAAAATAAAATTGCCAAGTATATTATGGGCTGATATGGTGCAAAGATCTGATTTCCAGAGTTGGATCTATCTCTAGCTAACTATGTTATTTTGGGCAAGTAAAAATTTTAATTAAGAGAACTTTTTTTAGCACCTAGCACCATGCTTGTACATAATTGGTACTTAATAAATATTTATTAAGCACAAAAGTGTTTAAAGAGGTACAGTGCCAGGAGAAGCAAAGAATACGAACAATTCAAAATGAAAACAACAAACAGCTAGAGAGGAGAAAAGGCAGATAAAAGGGGGAAGAGGCTTACTTTATTAACTCTTAATCCTTAAAATTCTCCTATGAAGCTAGATTGTCACCTCTTCTTAGAAAGATTTAATGTGATTTATAATGAATTTAAATATTATGAAGAATGTATCACTTTGGTAGGATGTACTATTAAGTCTCTTACATAATTAAAATAAAATTTGGAAATGATTCATTTCCAAAACAAATACATCATGTCTATAAAGGGACTCAAGACTCTTGATTGCTATTTGCAGGCTCTCTCTCAAATGTGCAGCATTTAAACTCATTGAGGTCACTCTTTTAACAAAATAGATGTCTTCCCACAAAATCAGTAGCTAAGCGTCTGTATTATTTATCTATCATATTAACAGACAATTTTGATTGGATCCATTCTCATTCCCACCCAAGTCATTTGGCTTTTCTCTTTCATTGGTTCAACCCTCCTGTGTGAGAGGAGTTTTAAGACACAAATGACAAATGAGGACAACAAATCACATTGGCCACACTACTCACACCATCTTTACTTGGACCACTATGGTTTCCATTCTTTCCAGGCTCTGAGAATGAATATTCATAATTACTTTCTTTCATAAGAGACCAAACATGTTGTCAAAACATGTAAGATGAGAAGATGGAGCAGACAATCAATTTTTAAACTGAGATATGTGGATGTTTAAACTCTGACAAACCAACCACCATTAAAAATGATAGTTTCCTTGGATGAAGAAATGAATGTTCACTTTGTTGAAGAGTACCAGAGTTCCGCCTAATCCACTTGAAAGATACGTGATTAAAAGACTGACTTTTGAGAGATTTAAAATTCGGCTCCAAGTCACAGAACTCAAAATACTTTTTTGATTATATATTGATGTTTTAAGGTAAATTTATTATGTGTTGTTTATATACATGAATATTTTGAACACATCCTTCATATTCCATCATAAAAATATTTTACATAATTTTTGAATAATAAATGATGAACTATGATCCTCTTCATGCATAGTAAATGTTAAATGCTGCATTGTTTGCAGACATTAAGCCATAAGTGTTATTTGAGATGTTGCAAAATCCTGACCCCTTTAAAAGCCAAACAGCACTACGGCAGGCCTTCCCTAGCAACTGTATTCATAATGGCAATCTCCGACAGTCAGTCAAACTAAATAAACCATCAAGAATTCCAAGCCAGAAATGAGTTGTTGAGGGCTCCCGTTATCATGTCGGGACTGAGGTCATGGAGGAAACCGGAATGTTATTTTCACTAGTGCTGGCCTGCCAGTTAGTGCTGGAATTAGATTTTAGTGAAGGTGAACTTCACCATTGCTGATACTGGCAGAAATGCACTCAAAATCCTTGTAAGGGCATCAGAAAGGTTTGTGGATTACAGAGAGGTGAATCCACCCTCTCTCCTGTTACTCTGTTCCTTGTCTTGAGTGTCTCCTGTTGATCTAGAAAACCATTGCTGTATACAAGGGTTTATGATCCCCAATTTGTCTGCCAATGCTGGGAATCAAACCAAAATTTCCTGAGCATAGTGTCAGCACACTCAAGAGGCATCAGCCTTGGTAGCACACTGGTTAAGTGGGACAATTCCTAGCAAGATATTATTTACAGTGAGGCACTCAAAGATGATTTTTGCTTCTAGAATGTAGTTGTTTTATTTTAATGGGGAAGTTTATTTACTGTTTAATCACATTTTAGATCAATAAAGCACAGTAGCAGGTGAAAAAAGCATGCAGTGAAGGTTCTGACAGTCTTCCCAAACACATGATCCCTGCTTCTCAGACTTTTCTGGAAGTGGCCTAGGACCTCAGGATAGATAATCAGAGAGTGTGAACTTCCACCATATACACAAAATTTGCAAATAAATAAATAAATAAATAAATAAATATATATATATATATATATATATATATATATATATATATATATATATGTAGTTCCTTTTTTTTCTAACTCAGTTATCCTGATTTTATGTCAGTGGTTTTAACAATGGAAACTAAAGAAAAGATAAAAATCTACATTTATAGAATGTCATCTGTTACAACAGCAATGTGTAATCCTGGTTGTTATTAGACTATATAACAAGCTAATGGTTTTTAGTTATGAAGAGAATATGTAGCTATAGGATGATAGGGCTCATCTACCCAATTTTTTCTTCTGCCAAGAGAAAGAATACAGGAATGATAGTTAAAGTCACTACCAAGTACTTACGAGTTTCGCATTTTGCTTCTACGTGATCATCTATGAAGCAGTGAGACAGATGCAGAGCCTGTATTTTCTTTGCATTTTAGACCATACCCAAAGACACTATTATTTTTACAGAAATAAACCTTCACAAGAGGTGCTATGAATTCAGATTAATGACAATCTTTTCTTATAGCCGTATTCGGTTTAGTAGTGCTTTCATACAAATAGCCTCAGCGTATCATCAGGAATGCATTATTTATCACTGTTCCAGATATTGCAAATACAGTGGGCAAGATGGAGAATCTTTATTGACATACTGATGCAACAGAAAGAATTAGCACAATTAAGTTGCATCTGGCATGGAATAAGAATTTCTGAAAGAATTATAAACTGGGCTTGGTGAATAGGAGTGGACCTCTTCAGGTGGCCAAAATGTCAGGGCAAAGGCACAAGCTTTTGTTATACCTGCTGGGTTGGTAATAATAAGCCAACATAGACTGGAAGGCTTGACAAGGTATAATATTTTATATTCTTGTTTTAAGATAATATTTCAGAATTATTTATTACTTTCTACTGAGCTTGGTGGAAATGACCTTTGTCCTGGATTTTGAGCACTAACAGGCATTTTCATACAGTATAACATCAACATTTGAAATACACCCAAAACCAAATATTCTCAAAGATTAGAAAAAGAGCAGTATGTTGCATCATTTCCCCCCCAAAAAATTATAGCCTGAGAAGCAAAAGTTCTTTTCTAACTGGTTTCTCAAGGTTATGGTTTAAAAAAAAAAAAAAGAAAACGAAAGGAAAGCAAAAAGGAACCTGAAGAAATCAGGAGCCTCTCTGACAAATGTCATTCTCGCCCTCATGATCCACATGGTCAACAGGGCACATAGAGGTTGTGCTACTCATGTTAATGACAGGGGCAATGGGTTAGCAGAGTTGGTTTGGGGGGTTTTTTGTTTGTCTGTTTGTTTGTTTAATTCTGTGCCTAACGTTGAAGGCTGTGCACGAGGTTGCTGCATGAATCCTACCACCGGTCCCTCTTCACCTGTAAGTAACGGCCAGCTGAGTAGGTACACAAAGAATTCGGCCATAAAACGCAAGGAGCGGGTCAGCTGTATTGTCTAATGCAGGCAACCGCCGAGTAAAACTGAACTAGAGGAGACAGAACTTCTCTGTTGCCAAGGCCAGAGGCCCTGCCCTTTTGAAGATCCAAAATAAGAGGAGGAAAGAGAGATTCCCTATCTCTGACTGGCAGGTGGTCCAAGGGAAAATACAACCTTTTTCCAGATTTGGGCATAAGAGTAAGCTCACACACTGGTAACCAGGCCGTGGCCAAACCAGAGGAGTCACTTGTCTCTGGGGCAGAAGCAAATCACTGGGTGGAGAAAGGGACCGAAGAATTTTCCCCGAGCACTTATTGGAGGGGACAGAGTGGAGTCTCGTGGATAGATGTTCCCTCCCTGTAGGAAAACTCCAAATAAACATTACCCTTTGAACACATGGAAACTTACATGAACTCTCTGCATGTTCAAGAGTTAATTCTGCCTTTCTCACTTGTACAGTTTAGTCTAGAGTTCCATAAGAGGCCATGCCTCTAACTTAGTGTTTTCTAGAGCACACTCCATGAAAACAACATTAGTTTATTGTGATGTAATCATGAGGGAGAGGAGGGGTTCAGAAACCAACTAAGTATGGCTAGCACTGAGTTAGCCAAAATATTGAGTGTACCATTGTCTTTACTAAAGGACTACTCAGAGCTTTTAATATGTGAGTATGTATCATTATCATTTGAGAGGGGATATAGTATGTATTGTTCCCCAAATTATTTGATAACCTATTTTAGGAATATCTCACAGAAACAGTGTCCTTAAAAACATCCTTTGGAAAACACTACCAGTAGATATTCTCCCACTTCTCACTTCTAAAATACTGGAACCACTGGGTAAAAATAGATCAAAGGGAGAGATAGCAGGCCTGAGCATTAGAAACCAAGGTCATGTTTGGTCTGGAACTAGACGGGTTGAAGCTAGATGCCAAGGCTCTGAACAGGAGGCTCTAGATCTGAATTCAGTTCCAGGCTGAATAATTTTAAAAGCACAGATTATAAAGAAAATACAAGTGATAATGCTTTTAGAGGGGTGCATTCTGTCCCAGTTTGTTTGCTAATGCTAGCTCATACACTTACTTCGTTTATTTGGCCTGCTAGATCCCCAGAGGCATTTGAGTTTGTAACGTCTCTCTTAGAAATTCTACAATCTGCTCCAGAGGAACGCTGAACTGCCTAGTCCATTCCTGACCCATCCCAGGCTCTAAAGTCTACAGGATCAGCCATGACTGCGGGCTCGCCATATGGACCACACTTGCGGGGAAAGTGCCGGAGCCTATTTCACTAGACTCCTCACGTAACTCGAAAGTGCAGTCAAAGCCAACTGTGTAATGGACAGGGGTGGGGGAAGGTGCTCCTGGACATTAGTGGCTTTACTATATTTAGTTTTGACTAGTTTAAGCCAGCGTTTTAATCTCCCTCCTCTGCACTGAAATTCTTTTTTTTTTTTTTTTAAGATTTTATTTATTTATTTGAGAGGGAGTGAGATCGAGACAGAGCACGGAAGGGGAGAGGGTCAGAGGGAGAAGCAGGCTCCCTGCTGAACAGGGAGCCCGATATGGACCTCGATCCCAGGACCCTGGGATCATGACCTGAGCAGAAGGCAGATGCTTAACTGACTGAGCCACCCAGAGGCCCTGCACTGAAATTCTAAACATGTATCTGCCACTCATTTGCACTTCTTAAGTAAAATCTGCCAAAAATGTGCATGGACGGTATCATTGCAGATTACGCTTCGTAAATTGTTTGGGTTTTATCATTTAATACTTCTGTCTGTCTAAATGAATAAAAGGTATGGATCAGAATCTAAATGTTTCTCAATATCTTGGGATCATTACATTGGACATTAATTATCGTATTGTACCATAATGAATAGGTTCACAGACCGGACAAAGCAGATGGGGTAGTCTCTACACTGAGTGATGCTAGGAAGTCACAAAATTTCGGTTCTCCCATTAGTTCGTTTTTTCTCCACCTTTTCTTTTTCTGTTGTGGCGTTTTCAGTTGTCATTCTCATTGCTCTCAATATGCCTGACTAATCTGTGGTAGACTGAAAAATCAAATGGATATGATTGTTACAATGATATACTGCATAGGAGCTAATAGGATATTATTACACTGCTTATCTACAAGGAAATTACATGACAGAGTACACAGACTTTGAAACCTCACTTTGGGTTGGCCAGAGATATTTTTGTTCACTTCTTAGCTGTGGGCTGTGTTTTAAGGTGAGAAAATGTTTCTCTACCTGTTTCTGAACTCGTATAATATCCAAAATCCTTCAACTCAACTGTGAACTCCTTGACGATCAATAGATTATCTGATACTTAAAGACTATTTTACACGGTAGCACAAAAAAGTGCTCAATAAATTTCTGTTGACCAAGTGATCCTTTAATTCTCTCTTCCTTACCTATACTTAGCAACACTGTTAGGTTTATTATTCTGACTTTCACTAAAATGACTTGAAAATTTATTTAACTTAGAAGAAGCATTGTAATATATATTGTGGGATGAATTGCATCCCCCCTAAAAGACATGTTAAAGTCCTAACCCCAGTACCTCAGAATGTGACCTTATTTGGAATTCGGGTTGTGGCAGACATGACTAGTTAAGTAAAGCTGAGGTCATACTGGAATATGGTGAGTCCTCAGTCCAGTATGACTAGTGTTCTCCTAAAGAGAAAAAGAGACACACAGGAAGTGGATGGCCACATGACCACAGAAGCAGACACGGAGTGATGAATCTGCAAGGCAAGGAACAGGAGCAACACTTGTCAACACACGCCGGAAGCTAAAAGAGACAAGGAGGGCTTCTCTCCTCCAGGTTTCAGAGGGACCATGGCCCTGCCAACACCTTGGTTTGGACTTCCAGCTTCCAGAACTGTGAGACAATACATTTCTACTGTTTGAAGCCACCCAGTTTGTGGCACTGGGTTATGGTAACCCAAGGAAACTAATGCAGCGTATTTTTATTTCAATTTCTTCTTGGGTTTGAAAAGAAGAAAGGGCAGTGAAGTGAGATTAGCTCTCTCTGGTTGTTACCTGGGAATGAGCAGAGACGTAGGTGACGGTTCTGTCCAAGGCAGCAATCCACTCCGACTGTCGTCACTGCAGCCATGCCGTCTCTACCAGTAGAGACCCATTAAAGTCAAAAATAAAAGCAACCTATTGCGCCATGAGTGGATTAGGAGGAATATACTAGTGGGGAGGGGTGTGGAAGGAGAAAGGAAGAAAATACCGTAAGAAAGCTACCGCTACCACCATGAGTAATGATAGCTACACTCTCATGGGCGATGGTTACGGGCCTGCATGGCACTGAACACTTTAAGTGCTTTATCCAACCTAATTCATACATAAATGCTGTGATATGGGTACCATTGCCCCATTTTACAGATGAGGACACCGAGGATCAAAGACGTTTTGTGCTTTGCCGCCATCACACAGCTCTAATAGGAATTGTACCCGAACCCAAGTCTGTCTGACTCTAACCAGTGTGGCTCAGTGCTGGCAGCTCACTAACTGCAGGCTCTGGAAATGCATACTCCACTGCTTTTCTCAAAAGAGATAATCACCAAAAAGAGAGAGGATTTGTCACATTAGCAGAGATTTATTGAGCACTTGTGATAATCCAGGCACTGTGCTGTACGCTATAAAAAATTCAGGAGAATATTTTACTATTCTCTGGTATCAAAAATAACACGAATAGAACACCTTCCCTGATACATGTGTATCTACCGGATCGTCAGAGCATGGAATGATGGCATGTCTGTTCGACGTGTTCCTTGGCTCCTTCCATCTCAACTTTTTTTTTCTTTTTTGGCTGGTAGGTTCTCTTTCCAAAACCCAATCTGCCCAAAAGTTCAACTGTAGGAGCAACACTTCACTGGCATATGGCAAATTTCTTTTACCTTTTTGTATGCAATTGTTTTACATTTTTCACTAGTAAAATTAGAATTTTCTAACTTTCATGAACTGCCGACTATCTCACCTGTTCACCATCAGATGCTTGTGATGTAAGTGTGGAAAGAACATTATCACAATTTTGTAAAAGAGGAAATTAATACTTAGAAAGGAATGGGTTCCTTTTAAAGGAGTACCTATCCACAGGAAGCTGAATTAGGGATTAAATAAATCAGAGCTCTTCCAAAGGACAATTTCTGCTATTCCTATCTTGCTTTCTAATGCCAACTCTTTTCCTTGAAATTTTTCTCTTGCTTCATTTTAGGGTATTTTTAAAGTCTGTGGGTCTAAGGAGAAATGCTGAGCAGCGTTGCTTAAAAAAAAAAAAGCAATCAAGTCAAAAGTCTCACACAAAAGGGACACATTTCAGAGAAGCTACACATAAATATATTATAGATTGAACTACAGGCACTCAATAGTATTTTTTGTCGTTGTTTAGGAAAACATTTTTTCTTAGAACTTGGTCGATACAAAAAGAAAAAGAGATTTTTTTTTCTAGGTCTCTCTGTTTACATGTGAGTTAGAGAAAATAGACAAAGTCTGACAAACATCTGGGAAATGGTGGTGTAGCGGGTTTTTACCCCTTCACATTATTGCCTGGAATTAACAACACTGTCTGTCTTCTAATGTGATTGGCTGCAACGGTTCCAGTAATTTAAAATACAAATAGTGCTGAGAAAGCATGGTAAGGATTGGCGTGTTAGAGTTCTGGAAACACTGAACCTTATGAATGATGTAGCGGTAAAAGGAAAGAAATATTGCCAGAAAATATTGATAGTGGGTTGGATCTAAATTCACAGAAGAGGGATTGCCTGGCAGAAATATGTGGTCCCCCACCCTTTTACACTGCAGTTTCTTAACTACTGATTTTCTTTAAGAAGGAGAAAATGCTTTTGGCTTTTAATGCATGCCATCCCTTTTCACTATGTCTTAGTTAATGTTGAGATTCACAGATGTGGAAGCTCTGTAGTTCAGAGAACAGAACAAAGAATATCCAGAAAAATATCTGATAGTTTAAAGGGAAGATAGACTAAACAGCAGGTAACTCCCAGTTTTAAACTGTCCAAGTATTTTAATGACTGAATAGGCCTCTCTTGCATATAATTTCCTACAGCAGCAAAGCCAAATCCTGTAATAGTTTAACACTAGGTCCTACTTGACTTAGATGCTATTTGTCCACATGAAAGTATCACCAATGACACCTTTGTTGGCCAGTTTCAGCAGAACCACCAAGCTCTTAATGAGCATTTATTATTTATTTGACCTTCAGAGGTCTCAGGGTGCGTGCACAGTTATAAAGTCATATGCATAAAACCATCTCTGCAATAAATTAAAATTAAACTAACCATGGCAGCGGTATTCTAGGAGCATAACTTTACGTACTTGGGTAGGCCAGGTGGAAGCGATGAGTTCTGCTCCGTGTCCTGAAGGTCAAGAGAATTGGATTCTGTCAAACAAGGAAAGCCAGAAAACTGCAGAGTCTAGCAAGAATCACCTTCCAGCCCGTGGCGTGTCAGGAGCAGAGTCTAAGCAAGGGGCACCATCTATGCTGTTTGGGAAGCATCGGATTCAAGTCTAAGCATATTAATGTGGGGCTGCAGGAGCTTTTCAGTGAAGTGCTTCCATCCCTGCCTGTTTACCTGCTCTATAAATACAGGACAACCTTCTCCAGGGATATGCATCTCTACTCCACATATAAGACATTTTCAGTGGAGCATATCAAAGATGATATTTTCATCATTTGAACATCCTGACAGTGAAGAGCATCAAATACACCTTCCCCCACTTAATAAGGGCTGCGTCTGTGAGAAGAGAAAATGCCTTCCAAGACAAAAGGAAAAACACAGAAATTAATTGAACGTACTTCTTGTCATGTATGCATCACTAAGTATGCAATTTAATATGAAACCTGGACCATATTACATATAGTTGGATGGTCAAGTGGTCAACGGCAAAATTAGCTTCTCTATCAAAAAAAACTCCAAAACTCCTCTTTTGATTCTCAGAGGGAATTCACGAGCCAACCCTCTCTACCTTACCTTGAGCTTACATTGTCTTCAGGTGAACGATAATGGGACCAACAGGCTACACCGGAAGTAGTTGACTTGCTGAAACACACAGAAATGCCCATTAGGGTGACAGGGAAAGCCATTAAAACTCACCATGTCCGACAGTTGATAGAAAAATAGCACACACTTCTGAAAACTGCTTTCCCAGTATTGTGATTTTATTGGCCATACTCGTGTTCGACCGGTCAGTTAGCTTAAGAAGAGACAAGGGAAACTTCCCTACTTAAGGTATTATTTTAAGCTGATGCCACAGATGTAAGGGCTATGCATCTGGGCTTCCTACCCTGTACAGCAACTGTGCCAATATGTTTAGATACCACAAGGTTTTTGTGTTTTGTTTTAGTCTGTTTTAATGCAAGCATAGCATCACTATGTAAAATGTATGCCCCACTACTGTTCATGTTTCCTCTGCAGTCGGGTAGAGCAGGTCAATTACACAGACCTGAATGTCTAAGATGAGTGGAAATATGGAGCCTAATTATCCTGTACAGTTACTTCCCTTTTTTCCCCTCCTCCAACGCCATCTAAACACCACACTTGCTTTTTAAATTTCCTTCCACTGCTCAATTCATAATCATCTAGTTCTCAAAAGCAAATGCAGAACTACCCAAAGCAGTCTGTGAAGGCAGAGCCCAGGAGTGAGACCGTATGCTGATTTGTTATATTTAGGATGAAAAACTAAACATGTCATTATTCACAGTCACACAATGTGATGCAATACGATGCGTTAAGTTCTGGAATAACCCTTCATCACATCTTGCTTCTGTGAGTTAGCAAATTAATATAGAAGTTAAGAGCAGTTAGAACACTACGTAAAAAGATATGTGCCTTAATTTTTAAAAGCCAGCAAATCATTATGAAGTCATAATGATAATTATAGAAAGCGGTTACTCATCTTGAGAGTGCCAAAGGCCCACATTAATCCCTGTGGTCTAGCTCTCCCACTACTCACCGGTTTCAGGAAGGCCCCCGGAAGCCCCCTCCCCCACACACCACCTTGCTGCAACTTTACTCATACTCCACACCGAGACGCAAGCAGGACCTGCACTCTTTCTGACCCCCGCACAGAATCTACTATCTCTATCTTTGCTTTGGAACTTGATTATATTATTCTCGGCATTTCAGGGAATCCCAACTCTCCATGTTTTCCTTTCATCACAGGCGTGCAAGACAAAGGCGCCCCGCACGGAATGCTCCTTGGTTGAGAGCACGTGATACCAGATCAGACGACACTGATTTCAAACTCTGGCTCTGCCACTGCCAGCAGCGTGACCCATAAGATGGGGACAGTGACGGTGCTTACCTTGCTGGGTCATTAAATGAGACAATGCATGCAAACGGCTTGGTCCCGGGCTAGTGCCCAGTTAGGATTAGAACAATTGCAGTGGTGGGCATAATCTGAGTCACTGAAGGTACCATTGTGACAATTATTGGAGGTGGGGGCCTGCATCTGCTACTAATTTGTCTGGCATAGTTATTCAACCTTTTTGAGCCTCAGGTTCTTCATCTATGACACAGTAGGACTAGACGGTCCTACTTTATAAAATCCCCAATCCTGTCTTTGATTATATGTAAGTTCATTAAAGGCAAGACTTGTCTCTTATTCTTTTGCAATAACTCTAGCACCTCTCATGTATTCAGTAGATTATATAAATGAATCAAAAATAGTAGATCTTGGGATGCCAGGGTGGCTTAGTCGGATAAGTGTCTGCCTTGGGCTCAAGTCGTGATCCCAGGGTCCTGGGATGGAGCCCTGCGTCAGGCTCCCTGCCCCTCAGTAGGGAGCCTGCTTCTCCCTCTCCCTCTGTGTGCTCACTCTCTCTCTCAAATAAATAAATAAATCTTTTAAAAATAGTAGGTCTTTACATATACATATGTAAATACACATATCTACATGTGTGTTAGCATGTGCAAGAAGCCTTCATCTGTGGAGCTTGAAAGAACTGTACATATGCAGAATTTTCCCCAAGTTGTGGCAAATTAGGAGCTATTTTGGTCAGAAGACAACCTAGAAGATCAACACTTAGAAATCTTGCTTAGACAAATGAACATGGTTTGAAGTACATTACAATGCCCTGGAGCTTCCTGCCTTTAGGAATGAATAAAAAAACTGCCCTACACTCCCTGACTGGGGCTTCAGGACCAACTTTCCCAGTGGCAAGAGCCTAGAAGCTAGCCCGGTCCGGATCTCAGGGCTCAGAAGACTCTGGTGCTATCCAAGCCTGATGGGTCTTGCTCACATTGGTCCCTTCAGCTGTCTAATGGTTTTGATACTTAGGAAGGCAATAGATTTTGGAATGATTCCTAGTGATTCTGGAGGCCACCAAGAAAGTAGCCTCTTGGAGTTATTCTTGTAAGTTATATATTTTTTTCATTTTATTTTAATTAGTATCTTTGTATTAATCTCAGTGTTTCTCTTCTTGCTAAAATCATTTTTAAAGCAGTATGAAGATGTCTGAAAAGAGCATACACAGTCATTTGTTATCACACTCTTTGTGTTGTTGATGCCAAGAGCATTTGCCTGAAAACAAGCTCTGGCAGCTTATGAGTGGGCTGCTCCGGCTGTTTCTACCTCAGCTTATGTCATCGTTCTCTGTGACATCACCGGCCTCCCTACAGGGACGGGAGGAGCTGTGAGGTTGATGAACTCTGAAGCGATAAAGATTATATTCTCATATTTAGCAATAGAAAAGGAAGACAAGTGCGATGGCGGCTCCAGAAAGGATAGACATTTACTAATTTGAAATTTAACCAAAGCGAATTTAGCATTTTGCACATTTTGTCCTATTTGTTACATACACATTGTCCTGTGCTGTTTCTTCGTCTTCTACTTCTAGATGGAACAGCTTCACATCTTTAGAGAAAGTGATGTTTTGTCTTTGCTTATTTTATGTGACAAAAAGTCTTTTAAAAAAAAGTGAGTCCAAGATCTTTATACATGTGGCTGATTATATGCCAATGATGAAATATGTTACTAAATGTGGAAGACCTACAAGCAACCAGACCAGGGTATTTGGTAAACTAAATCAGACATTAAGTATTGTGGTTTCAATGGTGCATAAGAATATTTGCCTGGAAGAACTGCCAAAACATATGAAAAACCTAGATATGCAAAAATTAAAATGATTATATGTGAAAGCAGAGTTTCTATATCGTGAATAAACTAAATTAAAGTTTTGGCATCATAATTCAGAAGGCAGTACTACCAATTGGATGACAAGTGACAAAAATTCAGATTTTTTAGTTATTCATATTCTCTAGATAGATGCTTATAATGGGTTCCAATTACTTCCAATAGTTTAATTAAGTGCCATATTGAAACATTTTGTTTTCATTCATTTCAACATTCATTCCAAAAGCTTTATCTAGCATCATTCACTTCCACATTCATTCCAAGAGCATTTTTCTAGCATCTACAGAGAATATAAATGAACTGAAAGTTATTTCTCTTGAGAAACTTGAAAGCAAGTTAAGACCCGAGGAAAGCCAGATCATAAATATGCGAATGACAACTAGTAACCATCAGTAAGCACATGATTGTACTTATTAACCATAACCAATATTTATGTATTGATTACAATATGCCAGGCACCATGCTAGGAACAACACAGTAATACGTTACGTTGTTTTATCCTCATAACTCTATAAAGTGTTACTAAGAGTTTTCCCAGTTTACAGGGACTGAGATGTTGAGTATCTTGTCCAAGGTTAATTGAAGTGCTCGGATTCAAACCCAGGTCATCTGACTCAAACACTCTTACTCTTGGGCAGTCTGCAGGGAGAATAGCTTAGCATTGGGAAAAGCCTGAGATTTAGGGTCAGAACATGCCAGATCTACTCTGTTCCACTCACCAGGCTATGGGATCTTAGACAAATCACTTAACTCCCTTGAGTCTCAAGTTCTTTTTTAAATAAAATAATGTAGATGAAAAGGCTTTGTAGGTCCTACAGTACTCTGCAAACATCAGCTGCTAATATTTTCATTCCAACCTGCAAATACGTAGTGAAGGAATACTTTGTACTCTATTACACTAATAAAAAAAAAAAAAGACTGTTAAAAAAAAGATGCTTCATTTTGGAAATCACAAGAAATTACCAGCTAGGGGTTGATGGAGAATGTCAGAGTTCATTTACTGCCTGGAAGGGTACAGCCAGCCGAGCCTTATCTTCTATATGGAAATATACTACTCAGTATTTACAATGAAATTGTAGTGCTAAGTCTACATACATTTATGCTATTCTAATCACTCACACTGACCCACCAATAGAGAGATATTAAAATAACAAGAATTTGTTATTACAGCAGTTAGAAAGATATTGATAATGGTTATGTCAATATGTAGATAATGTTAAAACAGCTAAATGAGACGGCAGGAGGCTTAAGAGAAAGAAACAAATGCTTTCCCTTATCCAGATTTGCAGAGTTTTCTAGCATTTCATAAGTAGTCTGACACATAAAAAGCTCATTGCTCAGACTGTATGAATGATTTGGGCATATTTAAATTTTTTATTATTTTTGTTATTGTTGTTATGCTTTCCTGAGGGAACTCTTAGTGGTAAAAAGACAATTAATGTGTCAAACCAGACAGTAAATTGATACGTGATGTCAGTTTCATTGAAACCATCCTCTACTCGTATAGTTTTAATCTCGTCTATTTTTATTCCTGTCATAATAATACTTCTAAAATATTAATCAGTGCTGTTTTACTTTAGGCATATTTAAATTTTTCCTAAACTTAAGAAGTTAACATTAATTCAATAATTAATACCATTTTTATTCTCCAATCTAATTAGTTCCCTAAAAGGAGAGCTGTATTGTTTCAACATGAAATTCAACCTATTACCCCAGTGAATGTATTTTTCTAAAAATATTGTTGAAAAAATTTTAAAGAAAGATAATGAATTTAAGAAATAATTTCATTTGAACATAATCACCATTTGGATTCCCTGGTCTCAGATTAGCCATTGGTAGTTTATCAGTTGAAAACGTACTCATATTAAATAGAGGTGAACTTAAAATATGGATTTTTTTTTCCTATTCTGTCTGCTCAGATATGAGCACTTCATAAAGCTGAAAAAAAGAACACCATAGGTTTAAACTGGTATATCAAATAAAAATGAGAAAAACCTTAGAAAAGAAAACAGTGAACAATATAGAATCTTGATGTTTTATTTTTTCTTAACTATGTGCCCGTGTCTCAGTGTCATGGGTCACATATTAAACTTCACATTCAGATGAGTTTCACTAATAGGAAGAAATCACTTTTTCATATTATGTCCCACTCACAGAGATTTGTGGGGGAGGTCTCATCCCCCTCACTCAACCAGCACAAAACTGGCCCATTGGCAGAAGAAAAGAGGAAGGATCCAGTCTACAGTAATCACCAAAACATTTTCTGAAAAACAGCTGGCTGGGAACCTAGTGTCAAATTCTCTCAACTCAGACTGTGGAGCGTGGTAGAGGTAGTAGTTTTATGCTTTCTATTATTTAAGATCTATGATCCAAGTTGTGCAATGATATCGTTCTCATCTATGTTAATATACTATGTTAATACATTAAACACAAAAACTGTAAAATTACTCTCAGATTGCTTCTTTTTTATTTCTCGTGTGTTGTTTTTTAAACTTGATTTGAGTACAAGTCAAATGGAACGTCAGAAATCTGGGCACCGAAGGCCAAAACCAGTATGAAGCAAAGGGCTGAGCAAATACATGGTCAATGGGCACTGACCTGCATAGGAGGCTGTTCTGAATAATTTACACCCAGAATTTCACGTTGAGACCCAAGTGGACCAGGTCAGCTGTCTAGAATGCCTACACATCACCAGACAATTTTTCTTTTCTTGGGCAGCATACACGTGGCTTACACATAGCCCTGCTGCTAGTCTGCCCCGTGGAGATTTCCTAAAGATCTAGCCCTTTCCAATCTAAGAAAAACTGTTTTTGCGCAAATAGAGTTCATTATTAGCCTCTCATCAGCAACTCAGTGGCAAGAACCTCTGATGTCCAAACTTAATCTTGATATCTTCTTCCTCGGAATTGCCATCAGCAGTAAGAAAGTTAGCCAGGCTACTGGCAGATCAAAGATGAGAAGCCCTCATGACTACCATTTGAAAGCTACCGTAAAATTCACAGAGCACTTCCTTAAGCAGTGTCACCTTCCATGTGCATGATGACTCTGTGAGGTACAAATACAAATACCTAATGCTCTACAGTTGGTTATCTGAATTCACATCTTCTAAATGATAAAACTTAGGTTTACAGAGGTTAAGTAAATCGTCTGTGGTCAACAAAGCCCATGATGTTTCTCCTGTGTCTTGCCACCTGAGACATGGCCCTAGGTGTTTCTTAGAACAAATTTCCAGTAATTAAATACGACATCCTGATGGTGTTAGAAAGACCGGGGGGGGGGGGGGCACAGGATCCGTACCTGCCCTTCTCGTAAAATCCCCACGTTCAGCATATTGGAGCACTGTCTATTCTCTGACAAGCCCCTGAGTGTGCTAACATTCTCTCCGAGTGTGTTTCAAGCTCAAAAGCTGCATTTAAAATGTCATAGATTTCTGGACACTAATACTCAAAAATGATACACAGCCGAGGTTTCTGGCATTCTTTATGGCCATCTGTTAGCATGGCATGGTGCCCATTCACAAGGTAATAAGACAATTTCAGGAGGACGCAGATGCCAAGCATATCAAGGCTTAGAGTGATAACCTGCAAAACGAAGCAAGCAGCTTTTCTTTTTCTACAATGAGTGGATCCTCCTGAGTCAGAAGCACCAAATCATACCCCCACATCTATTCCATTAGGGGAGATCACATTAGTTGCCACAGAGTAGAACACACAGAGGGGACTGCTGTTACTAGTTCAAAACCTTGACTCATTTCTGTTTGTAGGTTACAAAGAAGAATTAAGGTTCAGTCCTATAGAATAAAAGCCTGGCACCCTCACCTTAGCTCAAAAACAGGCATCTGCCATGGAGAGAATGGAGCTTTGGATGGAAACTTCCAAATGTATTTTCCAATGTCAGGAAGCTTCGCACCTTTGTTTACTTGTGACCAATCAAATCTCGGATAGCATGTGGCTTAGCTCGGTGAGAATGTTCAGGAGTTGGGACAGGATTGTATTTTCTGTACATGTAGATAGGTGCCTCTATCGACTCCTCTGCCTGAGAATACAATGACAAGGAAGATACGGTAAACACCGGTTCCCTTCTGAATTCTAGCAAGCATCCTTTGACTAGAGCTGTTTATGTGGAACCTCATTGAAGGCACATGTTTTAGTCATTGTTCCTTCTCCATATGCTTTTCATATATATATTTGAGGTGAAGAGTTGTTTAAAGAGCAAGAGGAGTAAGCAAGGGGGAAAAGGCAAAACAGCAGAAGAAACTAGGAGGAAAGGAAAAGAGAGACAAAATTTTGACAATATGTATCTGTTATTAGCTACTCTACAATGTTAATTCTTATAGTCAATTCCTTAGTAATAATTCTAAAGAAAAAAATCAGATGATACAGAGAAATGTCAATTTGCTTAAATTTCCTGTAGTTCCTGAAAACTACATAGCTCTTTTTCTCTCCTTTCTCTGTTTATACACATAAAATACATATTCTGGAAAACTCTATGGATACATGCACACACATATACACGAAAATATGAATATGTACATTCATAGATACATACGCATGCAGAAATATGTTTTTTAACTACTTAGACATAGGTAAATGTACACACACACACACACACACACACACCCTTCATTAGAGATCAGATCCCACATTGCAGTGGAGTCATCCTTCATGGTAGTTAGACAGCTGTTATATATAAGATATTTTCTCTTGGGTGCCTGGGGGGCTCAGCAGGTTAAGCGTCTACCTTTGGCTTAGATAATGATCCCAGGTCTTGGGATCGAACCCCTCCTCGGCTCCCTGCTCAGCGGGAAGCCTGCTTCTCCCCCTCCTCCCCGCTCATGCTCCCTGTCACTATCTCTGTCTATCTGTCTCAAATAAATAAATAAAATCTTTTTGAAAAAAAAAAAAAAAGAAGAATGCGATGACCCTCATGGTAAACTGAATTTAACTACATTTCTGAACAATTTATTTATTGGTTTAGTACTATTCAACAGATATTTATTGAATACCTATAGTATTCAAAAATAATTTCCTATCCTCAAAGAATAATAGCTATAATTATACCAATACAAACTTGCTTTTATTTCAAATAATTTTATTTTTACTCATTTATTCAAGAGATTTTAATGAGTCCCTGCTGTGTATTAGGAATTGTTTTGGGCTCTGATGACATTATAAAAATAACTTCAGTTCTTAAAGTGTTTAAAGTGTGAGGTAAAAATATGTGTGTGTAGGAATGAACAGGATTACCTCTGAGAACACTGAAGTTTATCACATAGGTGACCTCCACCAGCCATGGAATCCATGTCTAGCTGAGTATGAAGGCAGATAAAGGGATGTGGGTATCAAATGATGAGAAAATGTAGTTTTAAAGCCAGTTATGAAATGCTCTGATGAAAGACATAATGTTGGGACCAAAATATCTCTTCATAGTGGTCCCATGCATTTTATAGCTCTGTGCCATAATGTTGGTATTTATCAAATGAAGGACAAAAAGATCTTGAGAGGAGATTAAGTGAAGAACCACTAAGACAAGAAAGAACCCCATAAAGGAGCAAAGCCTTAGCTGTACCTAAGGATTGTTGAGTATAAGAATGTCACAGATCCTTCTCTACTTAAAGTGGGACAAGAGGTATCATTAAGTTTCAGGAAGGAGGGACCATACTTGTGTTATCTGCTAACAGATAATAGATATTATCTCTCTCTCTTTCATCTGCATATCCATGTACCAACGTATATGGAAAAGAGGAAAAGAAAAGAGGGAGAGGTGGGAGGAAAGAAGGAAGGGAGGGAGGGAGGGAGGGAGGAAGGAAGGAAGAGGGATAGACCAACCAAGTATAAATCAATCGATTCAAGCTCCTTGGAATTTTATAAGTGTGATTCTCACTTAAGAGTGGGAGTCATCTAGACCTATGATACCGGAAGAAGTCCTCAAATTTAAATGTGTTAAAGAATCATCACAAGGGCACGTTATAGGTAAATTCCATGGTTCTCCTCCAAAAGATTCTGATTCAGTTGGTCTGGAATAGGGCCCAATAACCTCTCCTAGATAGATCTAACATAGGGGGTTGACACCACACTTTGAGAAATGTTGCCTTAAGGAATTCTAAATACCCCTTCCAGCTTTGTGATTTATCTATAGGTAGAGATTTAGTTCTAGAGTTCCACATTTGTTTTGGTGGAGAAGGAGAAGTGCCCACTTTTCTAAAGCACATTAAAGTTATCAGAGATCTTGGAAACATGCTTTGAATTTGTAAATGTATATTATAATACATTATGTATACATATATAATTCTGCTTCAATTTTAACCTCAGACCTGAATAAATTCCACATTGCATATCTTTATTTTTTGAAAATGATGACTTTGATTTAAGAGAAAAAGTCAGTTAGAGGGAGGGAAAAAAAAAAGACAGATAAGAGAAAACAAAGAAATAGAAGGAGTTGAAGTCCCTTTTGATGTGTATCATTTTTACTTTAGCCAAAGAAAAGAGTGAAAACTGGACTATTGAAAAATTCACATAGTTTGAATCATGAACATTTCTCAAACAAATGAAGGAAAGTGAACATAAAAAATAGAAACACATCTGGTCTGACTTATTGTCCCCTCGTCCCCATCAATGGAATAAGGGATTGACCTTTGAAAAAAAGATGTAGTCAAGCTCTACCAGCTTAACCGAACAATAAACAAGGAGAACTCCGCAGCTCAGTGTTTCGGCTCTGCTTTACAGCATGAGTAACTTCAAATCTAATTAGGATGGGAAATTTTGCCCGAACAAGTCTGAGGAGTATTGAGCCATTTCCTAGCAGTCATGACACTGATTCTGGGTATGTACATACTAGAGGGAAGTTCAGCAAGGCACAAGGGCATGAAACACCCCTGAAAGTGCGAGGGACAAGAGGACGTAATAAAAAGTCCAAGGACTTTGGAACAAAATAGAACTGGGAATAAGTTCTATATAGTTTGGCCATTCGCTGGATTTCTGCCCTTGGTGCAAATTATTTACTCTCTTTGAGACTCCATTTTCTTACCTGAAAATAGAGATGAGAATAACTTTTTCCCCAAAATTATGTGAACTAAGTTAGGTAAAAAGCCTAGCTCAGTGGATGACCCATAACAAATTCATATTTGCTCATTCACAGAGATTACGTTTAGAATGCTGGAGACTCGAACACCCAAATAACAAGGGGAGAAAACATAATGGGGATGTTTGTTATTGCTTTGCAACTAAAATATCATCCAAAAACTGGTTTTAAATGCTATGCTGGCAAACTGTGTGGGAACAATTAATAATTGACTATTTTCTGAGAGGACTGAGATGGTTTCTGTCTCACGATTTCTTCCTCTCTAGCATGTGCACATGCTGGGTTAATAGGATCCTATTTTGAGACATCACCTGATGTTTCTTCCCCTGGCCGTCCTCCGCAGTTGTATCCAGTACCCTAGTGTGCCATTCGTCATCTTCCGGGGGAGGGGTAAGGAAGTTAAGGAAGAGTTAAGGAAGAAAAGAGTCAGCTTTGAATTCCAATCACAGAGATGAATAATCTTGAAGAGCAAGCAGGAAAAGACAAAGGATCTTGAGAGAGTACTTTTCTGAAAATTACAAATAAAAAGCGTGAAGGGTATGGAAGAAGAAAGTTTATGCCAAAAATCACTGAGTTGAAAAGGATACCAGATAAAGTAAAAGATTATTTTTGCAGTACAGAGAAAGATGAAAACCTCTGTCTCTGGATTGAAAGAAGGAGAAGAGATGGAACAGGACAGTGGGTGGAAGGGAAGGGCTTTGGGCATAAAGGGAGTGCAGAAGGAGAGGGCTGAGCTGTTCTATAGGCTTCTGCCCCCTTCCCATCCTCTGTTCTCACAAATGCCTAATCATGGTGCTAATCATGGTGGCTCTGTGCAATAGGATCAACAAGTGAGTAAGATACCGACAGGATGGGTTTGAGGACACACTCTCAGAGGGCAGACACCAAACATGGTGTGGGAAAACACCCGAAAGATTATGGAGCCTCAAGAGAGACGCAGATGGGCTGAGAGAATTTCAGAGGACAAGAGGAGATGTGTACTAACAGGACACCTGACCAGATGTAACTTGGATCATATAAGCGGAGGACCACACGGTACGATCGTAGTCATAGACGCCTACTGCAGATACAGCCGAGAAAAAGGATGAAGCACCAAGGCTGAGTAGAACGAATTAAACCTCAGTGAAGACAGGGTGTTCCTGTGCGCCATGGCCCCCATGCCCGAAACAGGCCCTAGAATGCCCCCCACAGGAAGGGAAAGATCAACGAAAGAAGAGACCTGAATTAACTGAGTGCGTCTCCAAAAGAGAATAGGAGAAATTGAAAAGACTGAGCTTACTTTGAACTAGCAACGTGACTAATTTCCGCACAGAAGTCAGAGAAAAGTTCCATTGACTTTTCATAGTTTGTGCCTACACTTTGTTGTTCTGCAATACTACATCTACTAGGACACGCAGCCAACACCGGTCTCGTGGAATATTATTACCATAAAAGTAGATTTAATGCATGTTTAATTCTAGAAGTAAATAACATTCAAGAACATCGCAGGAAAAAATGGAAAGGGGAAGTAGGAGAAAAGTTGCCATGTTGTGGCAACAGAGACACACATAACCTGCGTCGCAGTGTCTGACGCGAAGCACGACGCTCAGTTGTTTAGCTTTAAAAGGTATATTTATAATAATTAAAAGAAGAGTTTTTATTTTTGAAAACTACGTTTAGGTGGGGTATTTCTTAGAGTTGAAGTTATGCCTCTACACATTTTCAATGATTCAATATTTATCCTATGCCTTCCCCTCCCTCCCCAGTCTCCTCCCTCCGCTCCCCCTCTCCCCACCTTCCTTCTGGATGGTAAACATTGATAATGATCCTGTAGAAAATTATTTCAAGTAAAAGCTGTCGTTATTTGTCTCACTGTTTGTCAGTAAGTCTGAGTTCACTATCTGTACTTTGTCATCACAGGCAAAAGTTAAGTCTTTCTTTAAAATCCCCCGATTCCAAAAAATTTTTTAAAAAATTAAAAATAAAGAAATAGGGGCACCTGGGTGGCTCAGTTGTTAAGCATCTGCCTTCGACTCAGGTCATGATCCCAGGGTCCTGGGATGGAGCCCCGCATCGGGCTCCCCACTCTGCAGGAAGTCTGCTTCTCCCTCTCCCACTCCCCCTGCTTGTGTTCCCTCTCTCTCTGTGTCTCTCTCTGTCAAATAAATAAATAAAATCTTTAAAAAAAACTCTTAAAAAAATAAATAAAATAAAGAAATAAAATCCCCAGATTCCATAACAGAACTTGTAATGGCCCAATGTTTTGCTTCTTTTCTGATGCAACAGTGTCTATCCCAAATCATTTCTGTTGCGTTTTTTAATTCTCGCTTATCCCCAGGTGCTAAGAATAACAAGTTGGACTATCAGGGAGTACCTTAATTTTACCTCTTTCGCTGTTTCTCATCTCGGTGGACTTAGCTCCATTCACTGAATCATTCAACAAATATTTATTGAGGATCTATCATTGTGCCAGACCAAAAGCTTTATTACTTTAAATTTTTAAAGAAAGTTGATATTTCACTAATTTTTCTAGTATATTTAGCCAATCAGCGTCTCTATTATCTGTTTAAGTTGGAAAGCATTTAAAGATCTTAATTAATGTTCAGAATAATAGTTTCCACATCCCAGGCTCCTGATCACTCTTGAAATGGTGACCTCATACCTGTGCTATGAGCCTTTGAAACTTAGGAAAAGTAGGTTCTAAAAATAAGGATATAAATTAGACCATAAGAAACTGACTCATAGCCATATAGCTGGGCTACAGGGTATGACAAGTAAAATAGACTCTGTTGTTCATGTACCGGTTGTAATGTGCAAACACTTCAGTTGTGCCATGCAACAACTCCAGGGGGCACCATTCAAAGCAAGTGTGGTAAAAATGGGATTTCTGGCATCATACAGAATGGCGGTCCTACAAACCATTTTATAAACTCTGCCACCACCAACCACCTCTGCTCCTTCTTTCCTGATGAGAGAACTTCAAATTCACTTGTGTGCTTATCGATAGGTGACCCTTTCTCAGCACAGGGACTGACTTATGATTGATCTCAGCCAGTCCCAGGGGTTTCATCCCCTTGCTATTCATGGTTTAAACACAAAAATGGGACCCAATAATGGGTAAGAGTAGATCCCCTAAGGGCTTCTGGGAAAGCGTTTTCCCTAGACATGAAGGGACATGGAGAACACTCCTCTTCCACTGCATGTAGTCTCATCTCTAGTGATGTCTGAAGCTGTTGTGCATACAATGTGGAGGAAATGGCACTAAAATGTTCAAGATAGTAGAGTAGAAGCTGAGAATGGCCCTACTGACAAATTTCTACTGGAGGCTGATGAATTCCTTAGCACTTCCACTAGTGTCAGTGGTTCTTTCTTTTGTTTGCAACCAAAAGCATCCTTATTGACAGTCATGAATTTGGCTACTCCATTCATCAGTATGGAAATGGTAGGATAGGAAGGATCTGTAACTTCTTGAAGTTGGTGAGCAGGAAGTATAAAAACAAACCAACAAGGAAACGAACGAAAACAGCTTTCTGGTATTCCCAGATGTCTCACTACGGGATTGCAAGTCAGTGACTGAATTTACCAAGGACATTGTAAACATTCAGTGTTTACTGGTTACTATGGGAGGGTGGAAAGACAGGAGTAAATACACGAACTTGATTGTTTTTATTAAGTGAATTGGCTCCAATACTTGACCAGAATATAGTCTGCTCTCCTCAACCATATTTGATCCACATAATACCCTGGCATCCCCCTACGGGGTCATTCTTTCCACTCTTCCGTAACTCACATCCTGGTTTACCTCTACTTCTCTTCACCCTCCTTCACCCAGACAGTGATCATTTCATGAGTATCAGACCTCACTGGAAAACAAAAGATAATATTTATACTTAGTAACGATAGCTATTAAACTACAGCCCAGATAACTCCTATGCAGTACAACCCAAACTTGTCATTTTTGGAAGCTAATAATAACAATGGCAACCACCTTGAAAGGAGGCATTTGAGAGAGCATATGCGTTCTATTTAAAGATGCCTTTGTCTGAATATCTGTATACCTATGCTAATGAGAAAGAGTGACTTAGATTACAGTCTCTTTCTTGGCTTTACATGTTTTGGGAGTCACTCTTCACATCTGTTGCCCTCTAATAGGAAAGAGTACCAGAAAAGGGGGGCTTTTGAGTTAGAAGGCTCTAGTTAACCAGCACACCAGGTCACATGATAAAGGCTGGCCTGGCAGGGGTCCAATGAAGGGGATACTTCATAGATATTCTGTATGTCTTCACCCCAGTGAGGACTGTAAAGTATGGTGGAGCACTTACGTATCAGCAAAAAAAAAAAAAAAAAAAAAAAAGAAGGAGAAGAAAAGTGTGAAAAGAGGAAAGGTGAATGAAAATTACTATCTGGGAAAAAACCCCACAGTATTTAGGGCTCTCAGAAGAAGAATTTTATTTTTCTTCTTTTGAATTTAAAAAATGCACATGGCTTGTGGCCTTAAGGAGAGAAACACAGGAACAAGGCTGCTTTTGTACTCTATTAAGGTTGAGATTAAAGTCCCTACTGATAAACTGAACATTCTTTAAAAGTGACCAGAAGCAAACAGTGTCTGTTTGCCGCTACTTTATTACAAAGACACCACTGAGAATAGCTAAGAATATACTATTTGATCTTTAACAGGTTGACCAAATGATTGCAGTTGGCTCCAGTACATGAGATGCTTTCTGCAAATTATTGTTTCTGGTTATAAACCTTTATAATATCTCAGAATGAATTATGTATGTATTTCATGTTTTCTTTTCTGTTATCAGCCTTGATGTTCTCATTTCAAGTTTCACCCTAGCCTCCTAATAATGCAATATTGAGGCCATTCAGACACTAATTATGCCTCCGTGGCTTTTTTGAAATGACTAAATCAGCATCAGTTCTATAATTATCATTAGCAAGTTTGTATCAGTAGCTCACATCACTTGAAAAGCTCAACTTAAATGATTTGTGAATGTACTCATCTAATACATTGAATACTCTCTCTAGATACACACAGGTGCTTGCATATTGCTTTATGTAAAATAGAAAGCCTGTACATGTATATTGCATGAAATATATTTTCAATGCAATATTAAAACATTATTTCCATAGCTTGAAATATTAAGCTATACAGAGACACCCAAGATACCTGTGCTTTAAAAGCTCAGTTGGGGTGAGCGGTGTAAGGAAATAGAAAACTATTACTCATACTTAAGGCTAGGTCTGATGTCTTCCTCATTTTCAGTATGTTCAAATAGGAATCTGGCGAAGATGATTGACAGGAAGAAGTATCCAAATGCAATTCCTCTGTATTTTCATTGTGTCTGTTCTTGAATTATTGATATTGCCAGTAGTCATTTGCCATGAAAACAAATCAAGTTATGTATGGTAAGCACTTCCCTCAATGCAACACTTTTATATTTTAAAAACTGTTTACAGTGTGCCAATTTTATAATTGAAAACAATGGCAAACTGGTGGGGAAAATAACTACAGCAAAATAAAAGCACAGTGCAAATTAAAAATCTTAATTCTGTAACGAAATGCACAAAAGCTGTGTGGAAAAATATTACAGGAAAAAAAAAAATCCCACCAGCTACTGAGAGAGGCTATGAAGATTTCTTTGTGGCACTTAGAAGGGAAAGACTCACCTTAAACAGGAAAACCTGATAAGAATTTCTGAATTTAGGTCTCTTTAGGAATAGTGGGACATACATCAAAAGCTAAGCCATTGTACTTCCCAGTGCCAATCTTTTTTTTTTTTTTTTCACACCACCTAATACTAGATCCTTGTTTTGTACAAAAAAAACTTGTGCCAGGCTGTAGTATTTTATGACCTACATTATTACCCTCTGGGTAGTGAAATGATGGTGCCAAACTAATTATTGCTTTGTCTAATTTTAAATCCAGGTCTACGGAGATTAACAGCTTGCACATTAATTCAAAGCACCAACAGCCCACCTAACCTAATGCCGTTTTAAATGAATTAAAAATCCTGTTTAGGAAACTTTAATATACTTTAAATGAAGAAAATGTGCGTCTATATTTTTATTCAGTATATAAAAACCAAATTCACTTTGCTTATTTCGCTTGCTCAAACATAGTCCAGGGTGGAACTTTTCTTATCTTCAGGCATTACTTCTCTTGAAAATGAAATACCTGCTAAGCTAAAAGCACAGCCTGAGTGGAACTAATTGTAAAGTGGTGGTGGGGAGTGGCAGGGGGAGAGGGAGGCCAAATAATGAGAAGAAAGACTATAGAAAGACTACGTTCGGACTGAGGAAAAAAAACCCACTCGATTCCAATGTATTGTCCCTTTGTATATATTTGACATTAAATGAATGCCTTTAAACACACTGACATTTTGTAATATTACAAAATGAACGTGCAGTATTGGGCAATCAATACAAATAACCCATTTATAAAAAAGGCAAGGAAGCATATCACCAAACTCTACAAGAAGGATTGACAGTTTGAGGGACCAGAAAATGATAGACCATTGCAATCACTCCCCAGCCGGTCTCCCCGTTTCCAGTTCTATTAGCTGTATCTTCTTAAAGCAGGTCTCAGACCACATAAATCTCTTGCTTAAAAACCTTCCAGAGCTTCCTGTTACCTCCCCACTGAAATGCGAACCTCTCATCCAAGGAGTGAATGAAGTTCCTCCACAGTGTATCCCCAGTTCTCACTTTTTCCTATTTCCCCTTCCGTGCCTGTGTAAAGCAAAGGTTCAACCCAACTTGATTAAATGCTGTTTCCTGCAAAGGCTCTCATAATTTCCTTTCTCACTGCCTTTGTCCATGCCTACTTCCTCTACACCTCAGCTCATTAATTTCCTCAATAAACCTTTATTCGGGATTGTCACCATTTTAAGCACAGGTGGTGGGGGCGGGGACACAAAACCGAAACCAAAGCTGGAAGTTACCATGATTGCCTGCCCTCAGGGAACTTTACAAACTAACCGAGGGCTCAAACAGAAAGATACTTAAAACATGATGTTAAAGAGCAGAGAGAGAGAGAGAGAGAGAGAGAGAGTTTGAGGAGAGCCCAGGGGAAAGATGCTGAAGTGCTCCCCCTCCCCCAACCCCGGAAGGCTGGGAAGTCTTCTTGGAGGAGGTAAGTGCTGAGAGTCTGAGGGAGTTAGCCCACAGAAGAGGAGGGGAAACCAGAGGGCACAGTGAAAAGCAAGGCACAGAGGGGACAGACAACATGGCAAATGCAGACTGCAGACTACAAGCGGTTTGTTGTATTGGAGCTTAAAGATTGAGACTACAAAGACCAGGAAAACGGGCCTCTCCTTCATGAAAGAATCCGTATCTTCCTCTAGACAGACCCCCTTATGAGTCACTTATTCACTTTGAACTATATTTATCTGGCTTTATCCATAAAACGTTAATGTCAAGTTTCCTTTAAATCTTCTGCAATTTTTAGTGCAATACTTTTAACCACAGTAAGTGTGGTACTAAGTGTACTTTCTTAATGAAATTGAGAATCGTACAGAATCGGGCAGAAGCTGCAGCAAATACATGAACACTACCACTAGTCCAAGAGTGAACGAATATGTGCAATCCTCAGGTTGTTAGAAGAAAACACGTTTGCATAACCAAGAAAACATCTCAAGTGAACCTCTCACGGGATTTTCCACTTGTCTCTCCACGGTAGGGTTAGGTCGCTGAGGAGGTATATGGACCACACTAATACCCTTTGACAGCACCTGTATTCAAGTCTAATTCTAACAAATTGAGTAATTTTACTAAAATGAGGTCAAGGTCTTCACTGTTTTTTTTGGGCGGGGGAGGAAGGGGCATAAGAATTTTTTAGTATTCTTAGTTTAATTGAAGTACAAATGAAGATCCTTAAAATAAACTGCAATTTTATGCAAACATAAAAAAAATATCACACCAGTAATTCTATCATTGTAAGAGCTACTTTAGATTTTGTGAGCAATATGAAAAACAAGTGTAGGTCTAATAAACAGCTGGTAAGTCCTAGAATATTTTGGAAACACGATAGTTTGGAAGAGGATATTACTACTTTAATGTTGTATTAAAATAATTGACTTTGAAACTAAACAGCAGAATTTATAAATTAAATTGAATTGTGTTTAGCATTTCATGAAAAACTCAATATTATAGCCCCCCAAACTTGTTTTTGTCTTTGAAATATCTTGTCACCCCCATCCTCTTATCTTTTCAGTGCTCTGTCTACCCTTATCTTGTCCTTCTCTTTTCTTCTTCCATCACCTAGGTAAACATCTTTGTGTCTAACCTGGGCCAAATTACCCTTAGTCCAGGCATACAAGAATATGGTCATCTGCACAGTCTCATTCAATATCACCTTGCTTATTTCTTTACACTTTACTTTGATTGTTGTTGCTTATATGTGTCCTGAGAATAAGAACACAAAAGTAGAAGAATCTTTCCTCCCTGAATTAGCTTGAGAGGAACATGTGCGTGTGCGTCCGCACACACACACACATACACACACTCCTCCCGAAGGAAAAAAAGAATAGTGATGTTTATTTTTTTTTAGTTTCTTACAAAGCCCGAGTTAGACTATACTGTGTGTTAGAAATTCATTATATTTGTCCTTTCTACATTAAAAAGAAATTAAAATTAAAAAAAGAAAGAAGCAATGCGCTTACTGCAGTGGGAAATAAATGAGTCTGATCAGTTTTTCACTGAATTAACTGTTTTCTTGATTAGCCAGTCCACTTTCTTTAAAGACTCAATTTCTTATCTTCATGTCGTCACAAGTTTCATAAAGTACATTGTAGAGATGGATGTCAAGTTACAACCAGAAACATTTCTTTTGAATAAAAGTTTTAAAAATAAATATGGATAGGATATAGTGACTATTAAAATGTTAATCATACAACATCATTAAAGATAGTTTTATTAAAACAACAAAAACCATAAACATTGTGCTAATTTTACAAATAATGCATCTTTTTGAAAAAAAAGTCATTTCATCTTTCTTTGCAAAAAAAGTAATTGGAGAGAAGCAAACTTTATCCATACCTTAAAAAAAAAAAAAAGCTAGAAATAGTGGGGTGACACACTCCATAATGGATCTTATTAGTCATGCAAATCCCATAATATATATTCTATTACGTAAACATTTTTTTCTGGAGTATATGCAATTTTGGACAATTTTGAAATGCTGTGTAAATACATGCAGTGCTCTTTTGAATAGTTTGCTTTTCTTTGATTCCAACTTAATTATATACATTTGTATGTTGAATGACAAATTTTATAATCTGTATTTCAAATGAATATACAAAGGAGTTGAAAAAAGTACTACTTATCTATTAATAAACTCCTGCTAACCACATTTTTTCTTGCCCTTTTTTAAAAGTAGAGCTTATTTTGTTTTAGATATTGAAAATGAATTTCTTTAAGTTGAGCATGAAAATATATATTTATAATATATATATATATATATTTTTTTTTACTCAGTGGATATTCTATCCTATATATTTTATTTGGCATTTTGGTTTACATAAGGAACTGTAAATTCAATATGAGGAATTTAGTGTTAAAGGTTGATGAGCTTTGAACTTTTTTTAACAAACAAGGACAGAGCAGTTTTGCTTGAATTGCACAGAGCGTCTGCTGTGTGTCCAGAGGACTTCTCGTCGTCATTCTCCAAATGGGCAATAACTGAAATTATAAGTTCTTCACAGTTGTTGTTTTTTAATTCATCTGTACTCAATCCAACAGTGACCCATAGATATTTTTCTACACTTATTTCTTTGTGGTGAAATCCAATGGGCAACTTTTCATAATATCATTTTCAAAGCTATCTTGTAAAACATAACTAAAGGGGCTCCAGTGTTCTCTGTTACATCAGAATAAAGTTCTTCTGTTTTATTTTGAAGCCTGGTTTAAAAAAATGCACAGAAAGGTCAAATCCATTCCAAATAGAAATCTCATTCTTTAGAAATATTTGGTAAGATCTTGAATCACTTCCTTTTGTCTTTTAAATTCTGTCATCTGCCTAGATTTAACTAAAATAATTTTTCTTTCTCATTGTGTTAGCTAAATGCATCCATTCAATGGCTATCCATTCACAGGTAAGAAAATCACAAAAGGAGAATGAAATTAATTTCAAAGTATATATGTGGTATCTTTTAAAAGCTGCATTTCATCATCTGGAGACCTGCAATTTAGTCTATTAAATCTATAGCAGAGAAGCAGGGGGGAATGTGAACACCCGTTATGAGGAGGGTCAGTCCTAAACAAGTCTATTTTCGTTGCCAACCTTCAAAGGTAACATTCTCAGCTTCATGGGCTCCTGGTCGAATATATAATTTGCCTCTTTCATTCTTAGCTTAGTTGCAATGGAGAGGACTGGATGTCCACCAGGCCAAAGTATAAACTTACCATTTATCTATTAAAGTCTTATTTAATGAAAACGAAGAGAAATTATTACCTCACTCACTCTCTTGCTCATTACAATTCCTAAAGAACTTTGCCGGGCACATTATCTCGTAGACATCATGATCAAATGTTATTGTTTGCTTTATTATCTCAGTTGGATGGTTGGCTAGTCTAGAATGAAATAGGTTGAAGGCAATCCTCGCAGCCTAGAAGTCTGAATGAGGTTCCCATTCAAATGATCCTGGTTGTTTGGGGGTGGGGCGGGGTGATTAGTAAACCAACTGAGCTTACACTGCATAGTAAGCGTCTGGATGCAGCACATTTACATCTAACAAGAGACCCCAGAAAACGTGTGTGTGTTTCTTAAACCTTATGTTCCGAACAAAAGGCTATCTCAGCAACAGACAATCAGCACTGCATTGCTCCCTGGGATGCGAGCAACACACTCAACTGCACATTTCATTCTTCCTCAGCTCCCAGCACCACAAAGCCCCTACTCTCTTCCCACTCCTGGGTCCCCAGCTTGCTCCAAGAAGGGGG
This sequence comes from Halichoerus grypus, assembly GCF_964656455.1. Taxonomy (NCBI): domain Eukaryota; kingdom Metazoa; phylum Chordata; class Mammalia; order Carnivora; family Phocidae; genus Halichoerus; species Halichoerus grypus. The sequence continues at coordinate 127,339,585 of NC_135715.1, read as the reverse complement.
TTGGGAAAGCAGGAGCCTAACGTCTATGCTCGCGCACCAGCAGCCCGCACCGGGGGCCCCCAGGCGCTGCTTTCCCCTGCCCGAGCCGCCTGGGGGAGGTAGGGAGGGGAACCAGGGAAGCGCGAGAGTGGACCGCACACCTAGACACTTATGATTTTATTTATTCACAAGGAGGCGGGGGAGGGGAACCGGCTTAATTCGGATTCTCCCCCCCCCCCCCGAAGTTGCCTCTTCTTAGCAGATAAAGTCATTTTCTGGCTGGTGCTGGGGGCCCAGGGGAGAGTGCGGGTGAGGTCCCGGCTTCTCGGGGCCAGATCCTGTCCTGTGTGCGGAGTCCTGGGGGGTGGGGAAGGGTGGACTGGCCGCAGCTGTCGAGAGGGCCGGGAGCGGGCAGGGAGGGGCCCGCGGGCGCGAGAGCCGCGCAGCCCTGTCCCGGGCCCTCCCAGGCTGGCTGCGGCGCGCAAGGGCCGGCTGGTCACGCGTGGGAAAGAAAGGCCCCTTCCCTCCCCCCACCCCAAGGCATTGCTCCCCCTTCCCCAGGCTGGGCCACCGGAGAGCGCGGGCAGGGAGAGCTCCGGATCCCCGCGCGCGTAATCATGACCTCGGGGCCCCCTCCGGGCCGCGTGAGCGCGTCGGGGAGGCTGGGCGGCCGCCGCGGCCCCGGCCGTGTAACATGACCCGAGCGGCTGGCCGGCCAGCGCGGCGCGGCCATTGAGCCCTCCCTGCCCATGAATCTCTGGCGCGTCTCTCGCTCGCTCGCCCGCTCGCCTCCCGCCTCCCTTTCTCCCCCTCCAGCTCCGCGGGCTCCGTGCGCCTCTCCCTCTCCCTCCCGGTCCTCCCGCTGCCCGTCTCTCTCCACTGCCCGCCTCTCGCCACTGCCTCCCGTCTTCTCTCCCTCTCGGCAGCCTCGGTCTCTTTCTCCCTCTCTCCTTTGAAAACTGATCTTTGGCTCTTAGTGTGAAAGTGATTTGAATTTGGCTCGGCGGCGCTCTGCGCCTGCGCCCAGCCTCTGGCATGCTGGCTCCTTCCAAGCAGCTGTTTTGGGTTTGAAATTCCAACATGGCAGAGGCTGCAGTCCGTCTTCCCTTCAAAAACTTGGAATGATTTCAAATCATAGGCACCTTCACTTAACCCTAGCTTCCATTCATCAGCAAACACATCGGATCGATGATACGCTAACCTATCGGGTTTTCGCTCCGCGCATTCAGGTAAGAGGAGCTTCGTAGTTTTCTACCATCTGTTTAAATTTGTTTTTGTTTTTGTTTGTTTTATTTTTTGAGACTATAAATAAATCCAAGACCCGTAATAAAAAGAGATCTTCGAGTTGTGCCGTAAACATTAAATTTAATTTGCATTCACTTCTATTCTGTACGCCAACCTGCTGTCTAATTTCTCTGTACAAAGTAGCCCTGAAACATTATAATGCATATTTTTGCTGCTTAATCATTGTAACAATAGTATTGGATTAAGAGTTCGCGATAGCAAGAATCTCGTTTTCCGCTATATTGGGCTTACTTACTACTATCTTTTTACTTCAAAAATAAAAAATAAGAAAGCGGAGCCATAGGGTGGGGCTAGACTTTCTTCGGGAACTAACTTCTAAGTAAATAAGAAGTGTAAATAAGAATCTTGCACACACAAAAAGTTGAGGTTAAATTACAGTCTCGTGGCTGGGGGAACGTGAAAATGTCAGAAGATCGGTTGCAGAAAAATGTAAGCACATCATCTTGGAGGGGGTACAGCGTGGTGGGCGTATTGTTGGCAAGGAACGGGAGAGAAAGATGTATAATTTAATGGTATATACAATCCACTGATCCTATTACCGTCCTCCCCGGAGCTCTTGTTAGTTTCAATGGGAGTGAGTGAAATTGACATGGACTTGCATTCCTGGTCATGTGCTTTTTTTCCTTTCTTTCTTCTCCTGTGATCTGAGATCCCCTTTTTGTTGATGTTGCTTTCCCCCTTAATTATATGCATGTAGGTTAAATGAATACCTGACGAAAGGGCCCACGTTTCAAGGCAGTGACATTTGATAGCTGAGAGGAAAAGTGGCTTTAATGAAAAGCAACCTTTGGAATTCCTGCTTGTGAGAAATCCAATTCAGCTTTTTGTGCTGCCAGCAAGAAATGATCAGTAGCACCAGTGTTTATGGTATGTCAGTTTTGGAATTTACTTCCTTTGCATCTAAATAGGAAAGACAAATTACATAGCATGATAAAAACCATTGAAGACTCTCCTTGGGAAGCAGATGCTCATGATATATAATTCCTTTAAATATATATATATGTATATTTTAATCTGTCAAAATGCTTGTTTGCTTTTGCTATCACTTGTTTATATTTCAGTTTTGATTAATAGATTACTGGAGTCCACTTTTATCGATTTTAGCGGTAATCCCAAAGTTTCATGTTACTAGTAATGCACTATATAACCGCTGAAGTCAAATGGTATGTAAATTAGTTAAACTCAGTGTGGGGTTTTTTGGGGAGGAGGCTGGGTGGAGAGGGGAGAGGGCGGGAGTGTGGGCAAAGACTGCTTACTAATGAAAGTATATAAATATATATGTACACACACAAAACTGGATAAATTTTTTTTTTCTCAACCTATTAATGCAATTTGACTATCTGCTCTCTGGATGATTACACTTTGTGGAGTAATCAGTTCCTCTGAGTGTGGTTTTTTTGGGTGAGTGAGTGAAGGGCTATCTTTTACATAAAAATAAAATATATATAATATTTTAATTGCTTTACGTCTTTAATGCCTTTTAAGGAACAGTGGTAGTTTTTTTTTTTTCCCCTTGCCATTCACTTGTCTGCCTGTCAGCGCTTTTTACTTTTAACCTGTGACAGAATTAAATAATCAAGCACTGAAATTGACTTTGTTTGAAATCGCTCTTTCCTCTTTCTTCACAAAAAAAAAAAAAGGTCAGATAAATAGAGTGAGAGGGGGTTTTCAATAGCTCTTGTGACCGTACCGTTTGTACACTTTGTGATATTCAATTAAGACTAAGAGGGAACAACAAAAAGATGTTAAAAGTATTTTGCATAACCACAGGATATGTCCACTTTATACTGGTTTGGGTTTTTGTTGTTGTTGTTGTTTGTGTGTGGTTTTTTTTTTTTTTTTTTTTTGGTTACCTTTACCCCACCACCATGCATTGACCCTGAAAAGAGAGAGAAGGAAAGGGAGAATATGAAAGAAAGAAATAGCAGTGGGGAGAGCTGCCAGGGGTCTGTAATGTGGCCGTGGTTACTGCTCTCTCATAACACAAATGTGAATACAAGGAAAGGCACTACCGGAGCCGTTGCGCGACATCCACTTCTGGTTGGACTCTGGTGACTATTGAGCTAAACACACACTGCTCTCACACGATAGAAAAGGATTTGAATTTTGCATTTGGAACTTGTTGACTTTGAAGCGATCAATAAGAAGACTGTTTATTTTAGATGCACATAATTTGCCCTGAGAAATGTTTTAAGGAGGAGAGAGCACAGCTTTTTTTCCCCTGGAGCTGTTGGAGCGAATGGGATTGCCAGATGGGCGATTTCCCTCTGTGATGTTAAAGCTGTAATATATATTCAGAGCAGATTGGGCTGCTGCCTGTGATGAGGAGGATATTACATTTATAAATTTTAAATCGGAGCTCGGACAATGTGCTGAGAGCAGAAATTGGATGGTTTGACTGTTCACCGTATTGATACTTAAATGTGATTTCTGAGTAGTAGTAATAATAATCATTGCAATAATATGTAAAAAACACATTGGGGTAGGCAATCATATAATTCATGACATTTAACAGCAGATTTAAGTGTGTAAATTGCCCCCCTCCCCTGTCTCTGCTTACTATTAAATAATAGTCATGTAATTTATTTCTCTGTGTTTAAATGCTTGTTGTGCAAATTATGGTCACTCAGGAGCCTTATCACACACTAGAATTCTGGGGAGGAAAAGTTTATATATATATATATACACACACACACACACACATATATATATATGTATATATATATGTATATATATATATAAAGTAGACACTTGTGTATATGTATAAAGTGGCATTAGTGGTTCCTATTTTGTAATTCTATCACTCTGATTATTTTTAGATTTTGTTTGTCTCAAACGTGTGGCCTAAAGGAACCAGAGTTACAAACCTAAAAGGCTGGAAAGTGGGCAAGTGCTCTCACTCTGGCAGCTCTGCTGTTGCAAATTAAAAGTGTGTTGTGGTCAGGAAATGAAAGCTACAATGTCTCTTTTGAACAAGTCGTTTATCAAGAGAAACATCTATCAGGGACTGCCTTGTCACATTGATTCTCTAAAAGTTAGGTCCGAGGTGGAAGCTGCTTTGATGTTTTTGATCCTAAATTTAATACAACAGAAAAAAAGCAAGGATATTATGGCCAGAATAGATTAAAAAAAAAAATGTTTCCTGGAACCAACAAGATCTATTTATTAGTACTGTACTATGTGTGAAGTTTTTTTGGACAGAAGAGTTGAGAGGTTGAAGGGGGAAACCCTAACCTTTATAAACTGGTAGTTGTTAAATATGTATTTATAGTACATTCACATGGTTCTGGCTTCTTGGTTCACATGGACATTTGGAAAATAGATCGTTTTAAAGGGAAAATTATTTTGAGAGGGTGTTTTGGAACAATATGCAGAGAATCAGAGTTTTCATTCATTCAAATTTTAGAGTTGCCCTCTTCCTTTCATCCTCTCTTTTAGTTCTTTACTGCTGTTTCCTCTCATCATTATATGTGTGACATATTAGCTTTTCTTTGGGAAAGAAACATTTTTTTTTTCTATAGAAACCATTTCCCGAAACATGCTTGCTCACATCATCTTTATTGTTTATTAATTGTTCATGTGGATAGTTATCAGGGTAAACTACATGGACTCACTCAAGTCGTTTGGAATTCCAGCCTGAAAATATAGGTAGGTAACAAATAAATTACATGCCATGTATTCTTGAATCCTGAATATGTTGCATGCATTATTCAAATTTTAAAAGGTATTGTTAAGAAAATGACCAATTAAGAAAATTTTTTTTGTGAAAGCAGTTAAAAGCAGCCTGCTTCATTTTGGGAGGCAAAGATAGGAGAGAAGTGTTCCTTTGAAATAGTTTTTGGATACTTGTCTTATACTGCTGTTGGTTACTTGCTCTTTCATATAGATCTCTCAACAACTAGGCTGATAGACCACGAAGAGTGTGGTGGGAGTTTTGGGAAGTGTAATACTTGCTAATTAATCATGTCTGAAATGAAAGAATCATAGCAGGGTAATAAAGTCTCATTGTTGTTTTCCTGGAAGAGAGTAAGACTTCTGTTTGGAAGCTGTGTGTGTGAGTTGACTTCCTTTTTCTCTTCTCTTAAAAAAGACAGTTTATAGGGTCTCTTTAGAATTATTTCAGGAACCATTTTTGGGGGGAGGGAGGGCAGAGAATATTTTTCTTTCTCCTGACTGTACCAAATCAGTGGTATTCTTGAAATTATCTCTGGTATCTTCTGAGTGAAAACATAGATATTATTATTATTTTTTTTCTTTAGTTACATTAAAGACTCCAGTGGCTGAGGTTCCAGTACTTGGTTGTGGTTTTTTTTTTTTTTTTTTTTCCATAAATAGAAAATCTTTTTGTGGTTTTTATTCATGTTAGGTAGGAACTTTGAAAACCTGTTTGTAGGCAGGTACTTCTGATAGACATACAAGAGAGCAGAAATTTTATTAATTACTTTTAGATAGTGTAAGAGTATGACCAGAGGGGAGAAAAGTAGTACTTCCAAGAATTGATAGAGAATATCTATATTATAACTTGGCATTTCTCAGATTGTTTAAAATATTAGCTACTTGAAAAGACAAATTAGTGATATCACTATAGGCAGATTATTTTTTTCCTTAGCTTTGGTTGTTACCTTTTAGATTTTATTATTTTGCTTAGTTCACGCATGGGGACAGATCCCGAAAGTTTACGTGTCTGCAACATTGTTCAGAATTTTCATCTCAAGGTGAAGACGGCTCTGCTAATGACTCCCTGTTTTTGTCTGTGAATGTTTAGATGCCTTGAATGATTGCCTAATTAAGTAATCAGTTTTAATGGTCCGAAATCAGCAGAATTGCTAGGTGTATTTGAAACAATTGCAGGCTTTTATGATTTGTACTTTCCAGTTTGTTCTTAGGGCCTTGGTGTATAGAAATGTTTGCTGTTTTGCCTTTGATCAATATATTCTTGAGTACAAATTTCACATACTACTTTTATAAAGTACCACATTTATTGTTGTGGGGCTAATACATTTAATTACCAGGAATTTAAATTGATTTATAAATTTTTGATTGGGAGAAATTGTTCTGTAGATATTTGTGTGAAATATTGACATATGCTACTGATCGATAAGACTTGATTAATCAGCATATCTGCTTTTTTATCTTGAGTCATTAACAAGCCGGAATAAACAAATGGCAAAGGAAGCAATGCAATTTTTTTTCCTTCAATTAAAAAAAAAATCTTACTATAATTGTCTCTTTCTTTGCGGGCATATAAGGGCTAATGTTTCATTAAAATCAGTTGAACTTAGAAATTATTTGGGGTACTTCTACAAGTCCAAAAATGATTCCATCTTCAATTAACTGCCTCTCTCTCTCTCTCTCTCTCTCTCATACACACACATTATAGGTAAATTTTTTGTCTATGAAAAATGAAACTTTTTTTAAAAAACTGAAAATAAATGCTTGTTTAGCAAGTGCTTTTCATGTAATTTTCTTCCTTTTTTTCTAAACATGAATTTTTATCATTAACTTTTTCACTTATGGTAGAAATTTCAAGCATAGCTGCTTTGACAAGATTGCTGATTACTGATCTTTTGGGATTTTTGATCTTATCATTCAAATGGCAATTTTACTTGAAAGATGCTTGCTCCAAGAAATGCAGATAGTGGAAATAAGGAGTAGGCAAGAATATGGTAAAAATAAATTGTACTGATAAGTTTGCAGCAAATCAAAAGCAGGTGGGTATGCCGTTTGCTTCGGGCAGCCCCACACATGCCTGCTCAGGAGCTCTGCCTCAGCACGGCACATGCGTACGCTACCTGTTGATGCTAGCCTCAGCTAGGGGACTGAGGCGGCAGGGAAGATAGGGGAGCAGAAACCATCCAAACGTGAGCTATCACATGGCACTTTCTATTAATAATATTTACACATTTTATGCAACAAATCTGTTTGTTGTTTTGTTACTTGAGTATTGACACTTCGCTTAACATTGCATATGGTGGGCTGTTGTCTCTGGGTCTCTTAGACGCAGTAGCTTCAAAGGAGAATTGCAATTCAGATGTCTTTATGTTATATGTATAAATGGATATGTTCACTTATATTTGAACCACTATGACTTTCACAGAACATTTATAGTATTACTCTTCCAGTCACTTTTGAAACCAGTGCATCTTGAAAGTAGCACGTGTGGTTTATTCTGCGGAGGCCCGAGGTTAAACTTTTTTCTTTCTTTTTTTCACCCTGCAACCTAGCTTAAGTATTCATATTTTTATGTGGGGAATCTTTTTTTAGAAAGCATTTTTTTTTATAATATTGGGAAATTGGCTTCTTATTAGACTTTTGGTCTCATTTTCGGTTAAGAGTAGCTTTTATAGAAAGTTTATCGGTGATAATATATATAGCTTACAAAAAAGATTTTCTTACTGCAGAAATACGTAATGTAAAATGCCTATAAAATGTTTTCTTAATATCAAAAACACCTTTACTCAGTTCCTTTCTTATGAGTTTTGATTTCTGCTGGTAATGTATGTATTTACTCCATCCCACTTGTGGATGTATGGCTGGCAAGAGAACAGAAACTGCATTTTCTTCATCCACCAAAAAAAAAAAAAAAAAAAAAAAGGTCTCTCTTTTTTTTCCCAGATTCAAGTAATGTTTGCCTTATGTCAGTTGGATGCTTTTTAAGCAACTTACAATTGATTAAATGCCATATACAAATGACGGTAAACTCATCTGAGAATGAATGACCTCTACTTTCATGCTTTGGTTCCTGAGGAGGTATTATTCATGGAAACAGTAACATTCAAAATAAAATTTTAAAGGTAGTGTAATGTGAAGCCGTGGGTTTCCAGATGTAACTGTAAACTTTTGGCTATTCTTTTGATTTATTATCTTCACCATCAACACGCATTGTCACCTTCACCTAGGGCTGACCACATAATTTCTGGGGCTTGGTGCAAAAAATAAAATGTGGGGCACCTTGTTCAAAACATATTAAAAATTCAAGACAGCCATAGCAGAGCAGTAAACCAAATGCAGGGCCCTTGTGTGTGGGACCTTGGGGGGCGTGTGCAGGTCGCGGGGCAACGAAACTAGCCCTGCCTTCACAACCCACAAACTTTTATCGAGGGCCTGCTTGCTGCAAGTCACTGGGTTTCCTACTTAAGAGACTGACTGTCCCACAGTTGTTCCCTGTGCCTCTGCCCAAAGAAATACTGATGGTTACTGAGTGAGAGAATCGATGGTAAATGGACCATTAGGTATCTTCTGCTCTTTCTGCACATGAATTGGTGTGACAGGAATATTTGCTTTTATTTCATGTTGCCCTTTGCCTGATATGTGCTCCATGTATCCCATGAATTCTTGTACAGAGATTCTTAAAAGGGACCCTGTGTTTTGTCATTGCTTGCATGCAGGTACACACTTAAATATGTACGCCCGGGCTCAGAATGACAGGGGTGGGAGGGTTTTTAGTAAGATGTGTAGTAAGAGCCTCGGAGTTTCTCTGTTGCCATGTACCACCACCACCCCACCTAAGTTTCAAGCCCACGGAAAATAAGTATTTCTAAGGTAGAATCTGAAATTCTCTAACTATGTACAAAATCCTGACCAGTAAAAAATAAAAGCACAGCTCACTGAGTGCCATTCAGACAAAAGGGGCAAATGCAAAAATAATTACCTTGTTATAACAGTAGCAGCATTGATATTTTGACATTAGAAAGTGGCATCGTAGCTCCGTAAACACATGGTGACAGCTGTGTGAAAGATGCAGAGTGACTCTTCCATGCAGTAACATTAACTCTGCAGTATGTTATATTCAAATTGCGAACTTGGTTTCTGAACCTGGATTGAAATAACCCCCTTTTCCCTTGAATAATGTAGTCACCAGGTGGGACTCCTTTCTCCTTGGGTTTGAACATTCTGTGTCCAGGGGTGGACCAAACGTTTACATTGTTGCTTCCCAAGATACTTCTCAATGAGATCAAGCTTCATATTGAGATACCTAAAACTAAATTTTGAAGTCAAGCGGCTTTTTCAAATCAGAACTGAGATACGATGGAATGTCCAGCAAGTAATGGATCTGAGTGCACTTGAAGTTGTACCATTTATTTTCAAAAGGTATTTCTCACATCAGATGACTCTGCCAGGAAAGGAAATATCAAAGACCTCGGAAAAGTAACTATTCTTTTCTATAATCCAAGACTGGGGTGAGGGTGGGGGGGCTTTAAAGATATTTCTGAGGAAGAAAAAAAATTGGACTTATTTTGAATGCCTTGTTAGACTTTGTGGAGAGAAATACTATATATGAGACCTTCTAAGAAGAAAAAGCTTTGCCCTGTGTAATAACAAGGCATTGCTCTCTCAGTTGATATGTACTATCACAACAGTGTCCCGCTTAATTATAAATTCACCCTGCAGCTTAGAAATTTTTTGCATCAAAGACGTGATAAACTTGTACTATTTTGATAGGTGGTTAGCCACCAAGCATATTTTTTAGTGTCCTATAACCGATCTAGAAATTCTGTAGTATAATTTAAATCACAGCCCTTCTTTTCCCACCTTACTCCTAGCCTTTAGTATGTTGGGATTTTCGCAATAGGTGTTTGGCCTCAGAAAGGATTAAACCAGGAATCTGGGTAAATCTGTGGCAATATAGTGCACTGTTATGCCCCAAATATCTGTTTTATTTCCCTTTTATTCACTTCTTTTCCCTTTCCATTTCAAATTAAAGTTAAGATTGTAAACTCTTTCTCTTAGATCACATACCTGAATGATGCTAAATTATAAATCTTAATTAGGTATGATTCACTGATTTTAATCTTACAAGATAATTATTCTGAATAGGATAAAAGGTTCCCTTCAGATTGAAGGCATTTTCATTACAAACCCCATTTAAGATCAAACAGAGACCATTAAATAAACAGAATACTGTTACTCTTTTAAGCCTAGGAGTTAGTACTTTTGAGTTTAAGTGCATGAATGGGGAAATAAGGACATGGATAGGGCAGTTTTAGTGTTTGCAAACTTTTAGCGCTTTTGATAAATTTTACTGCTAGGAATTACATGGGTGGAGAGGAATCTTTTAAATAAAAATTACAGTTGTGATTATCTAAATGGGATATGCTCTTGTGCATGTGCATAGATACATTTCTTCATGAAGGTATCGATGTCAGGGACACTTTGGGTATTTCTTTATGAGTAATTAGGTTAACGGGGTTAGTTAGAAAATGTATCCTTTCCTGGAAAATGAAAAATTGCATTCAAGCAGAGGTAAAAGAGTAGAACATATTCATGACTTTAAGTACTTAAAAAGATATTTTATGAGTCATTTTTAAGAATAATACCCAATATGTAACTTGTTAAGAATGATAGCCATTTTTACTTTTTAAAGCATATCTATATTAAAACCAACTTTCCGTTCATGAGTCACAAATCTGGAGTCAATTTTAGGCCCAACTTACAAAAGATGTGGGTCTAATCCCCTGCCCGGATCGCAGTATCCCACACTAGCGGTACTGGTGCAAAATTCTCCTTTAAATTAAAGAGAGATTTTCGTTTGCATTATTCAGAAGATTAAGCCACATTTTTGAGGGGAATACTGATATGACCCAAAGGAGACACTGGGACCCCGAATGACCTACATCTTTGTCTGACAAACTAGAAGGAGAAAATATCACCACCTCTGGAATTTTATATACCTACATGAACTGTACTTGTTCTTTCTATGGGAAGATTTTAAATGTACTAAGAATAAGGGTTCCCTAACTGGAAAAATATGCTTTATGTAATTATAAGAGTACCAATCAACTAGTCATCAATATGAATTTAGTTACGATGGTAGGATAGTGGCACTAAAGAATCTTACTCAGAAGTGGATGTTGAGACTGAGCTAAGTGTCTCTTGAGAAAGAGAAAAATTCTGTACATAATGCAGAATTCCTTTTGGGATTTTTTTTTTCTTAACACGAGCATGAAATCTTTATCAATAACATTTAAGCAGTTAAATTATTAGGAAACAAATCTACTACTGGAAGATCTTTATTATGCTTTGTTCTTTTAATAAGTCCTCGATGAACTCATACGATTCATTAATGGTTGTTTTGCTTGTTTGTTCTGTTTTTGTGTTGTTTTATTTTGTTTTAAGATCAAAGTAAAAAGACCTGAAGGGAAACTATTTTGTACTGTTTGTCTTTAAAAATACCTACTGAGAACACTACAACATGTGGTATAGATTTGCTTATAATGATGGGCAAAAATCCACAATCTTACCCCAATATAATTCTCTTTCTCTGGAATCTACCTTACTATACAAAATGCCACTCTTCCTAAGCTGTTGTCATATGGTAGGTGTCGCTGATGTATCATTGTAATGCACACATGTACCTAAACATGTATATTTTTTGTATTTATCTGTAATTTCTAACAGCCAGCTGTGCAGGTGTCCTTGTGCTTGGGGCAGGGAGAACAAGGTTTTCTACCTATCTTGCTATTTACAGACTTGCTGGGAACCTTGCTGTCTCATCCATTCTCCTGCGCTGGGATCCAGGTTTACCAATTCCTGAGTACTGTTTTGATGAGCCGGGTTTTCGTTTTGTTTTGTTTTTCTTTTTGTTTTTGTGTTTTAGTATTTATCTGTAGGGCTGGTTCTTATTTGATCATCTGGAAAATCAGATTTCACTAGAGCTACTAGAATATGATATTTACACCATGAGGTGGTAGTTTGAATTAATTAAGAGGGTATTGAGCTGTGTAGTAGGAGGAAGTATAGCAGCATTTTTTGGCACGGACACAAGGTGAAAGACAACTTGTAGGAATGGGGAAGTAGTTAAAGGGGAATAAAGTAGGGAAGTTGTTGAGGAAAGCCAAGGGTGATGACGCTCTTCATGTGACTGTGGCTAAAAATGATATTGGCAATTAAAAAAAATCAAAGCCTAATACAATTATGTGAGAAAACTGATCATTTATTAAGAATTAGTGACTAGTGCCCCTTAACTAGCATGCGGCCCTATAATCTAAACAAATCACATTCCCCTTTTTAAAAATGGCACATTCTATATCAAATCTTGAATATGTGGGATTTGTGATCACACAAATTAAAAGAACTATCCCCCCCTCTTTTCTCCTCATAATTTGAAAAAGTGTAAAAATTATACATGCCTTTCAGGATGATTCATATTACTCTTAGACTCTTTTTTCTCCCTCAACGTACTCAATTTGATTAGACCGCAAGTGAGATTACAGAAGAAAAGCCATTGAGGGTTGGGGTGTATCTTTTTTAAGGCTTCTTTGGAAAATAATGCATTTATTGCATCTGAACAGGAGTTCAGATCATTAAAGTAGATGTATGATTTGATTTGACCAAAGTTTAATGATAAATTGTATGTCTACTCTGTGTGCTAGCTACACTTTAGTGACCACAACAAAACCAACCAACCCACCTGCTAAAGCCTTATTTCAGACCAGTTAAATGGAAGTTTAGGGGATGCCCAGTTTCTTTCAAGCTCCCCCAGTTAATCGGATGTAAAGTTGTGATTAAGAACCTCTTCTAACCAAAACTTTACACATTTCATGAAATCCTAAACTTTTCTCTATTTGAAAACATTATTCCTATTTATACAATTAGAGCTATCCATTCAGAATTTAACACACTAATCATATGTGCTAGGGTTAGTTCACTATCTGGCTAAAGTTCAACAACAATCTATGAAGAATCTTAACATTGCCACCACCCTAGTAAGAGTACCTCAGGAAAGTGAAAGTGGTGAAGAAAAGTGTCCGCAGAAGCCATGACTCTATCGTATTTGTGACCCTGAGCAAGTCACTCAACCTCTTTGAGCCTCTTTACTTTTTTATAAAAGGAGAGTTGATCCAATGACTATTAAGATTTTTTCCAGTTCTATTTAATCCATGACTGCCTGGTCATGGACCGGTATGAGCTTGAGTAAATTGGAACCTTGCTAGTGGTCTGTGGCTGATGAAAAAGATTTTTTTTGTTTCTCTTTAAGGAACTCCAGAAATTGTCTTGGAAACAATGAAGGAAGTTCAAGGACCATTTATCACTTTGTTAAACCCTTCAAGGGGGATGGTAACCATTCATTAAATATGCTTACTAATTGGTTGCAAGCAAATACGTCAGCAATTCTATTGTCTTGAGAGTTGATGAGTATTAGTTAGCCAGTGCTTTTTCCCTGTAAGAGATATAAGTAGACTGACAAGTAGATTAATTTAAGCAGTAGCAGAGTTAGGGCCTTCAGATCCTTTAAAATATATATATAAATTACTGTTCGGTATGAAATTTGGATCTTTATCAAACGGGAAGTAATTCCATCCTTCCTCTGCTTTATGTCTAATTAGTCTTTATTCATCCTCTTTGTACTCCCTGGAATGCTCTTTTCCACCTGTTGAAATCCTACCAGGACTTTGATATCTAACTCAGTGTTCCATCATCTATGAAAACTTCCTTGAGCCACCCTAATCAGGAGGCATTTCAGTATCTACTTGATATTCCCTAAGCACTGTTTAAAAAACCCTTCTTTCGATCATTTGCCAACATCTCTCCTCCACTGTAGATTGCAAGGCATTTGTGTTTCTCATTTACGAAACTGTAAACTTCTTGTGAGCAGAGCACATCTAATTCAGTTTTTATTTTTAATCTTCTCCACGTGCCTGTACGGTGCAAGACCTATATTAGGTGTTCAATAAATGTTTGGAGAATTGAATTGATAGAAGCACAGGAGACTATCACTTGGTTAATCTTTTATTAATATTACTTAAAAAAATTGGAAGATACTTTTAAAAATATTTAAAGAACAGATAAACTTGTGTATTTCATTTTAAGAAGAGAAATTTCTATATTCTTCATGTAATTTAATTACCAAAGAAAGACTTTGTAACCCTGAAAAATAGTTTTATAATTTTATGCCTAAAAAGGAGCTTACCATCATTTATTCCATTTTCATATATTTGGAGAGGAGAGCATTTAAACTATTTTATAAAAATAGAACATTATAATGCTACCTTGAAAACTCTTACAGAACAAAACTCCACCAAACTTTTGATTATACAGTAGTAACAAGTGGCTTCAAATCACTGTGTTCTACATCTTTTTTTTTTTCCCTTGTGTGTTTGCAGTCAGGAAAAAAAAAAAAAAAAAGAAGGAGGCTACAGAATCATAAAAGACTAGACCAGGAGACTTCCAAATCAACTTCTTGCCAAAATAAGGTTATTCAGCCTTTGGTTAAACATAGGAAATCAGCACCTCCTAAGGCATTTCTTTCTATTTTGTCTTTTCTCTGACTGATAAATAAGCAGTGTGCAGATCTGTACCCCAGCAGCACTCAAAAGAGATTTCCTTGGGAATATGATGGTACTTAGGGTTATAAGATGTGAAATGCAAAGTAGTTGATCTACAGTTGATAGGAAAACTTCCATTGACTCTAGTTTGTGAATGTCTTCGGTTAACATTTTATTTAATTGGCATGTTTTTGTTTTATATTTCAGTAGTGTCTGACACTATTACTTTGTGTTGTACTAAATACTGGGTAGGAAGCAATTTAGCAGAGGTTACACCCAAGGACCTTGTCTTCTAGTGGTTCCTCTGCATTACCAGTCTGGTTTGTGTGCTTATGAAGGGTCAGTTTCTTTCTCAAAGCTGTCACTAATGTTACAACAGATGGCATTACAAAATGTTCTAAGGGAGGGTGCCTGGGTGGCTCAGTCGTTAAGCGTCTGCCTTCGACTCAGGTCATGATCCCAGGGTTCTGGGATCGAATCCCACATCGGGCTCCCCACTCAGTGGGGAGTTTGCTTCTCCCTCTGTCTCTGCCCCTCCCCTCTGCTCGTGCGCTTATGCTCTCTCTCTCTCTTGCTCTCTCTCAAATAAATAAAATCTTTAAAAAACATTTTTTTTCTAAGGGAAGCTCAGTTTGATCAAAGTGTTGAAATTGGAATGAGTTAGTCAACAGTATTTTACAAGATTTCTATTTTGTATTTGTGTATTTGAACCTAAAGATGGATGTACCAGAGAAAAGCACCCATTCACTTTGGTCTCTGAAAGAAATCAGAAAGAAAAACCAACCAAAAAAAAACCAACCAAACAAAAAACCCAAAGGATCTATTGTCATTCTTTTAAGAACACAATTGTACTAAGGCAACCTATAACCTTTATTGGAAGCTCACTAGTTTTCTTTTAATTTGGGCTCTTGAGATCCGAAAAGTTCTAGATGTTATCTTACCACTTCATACTGAAATCTGGGTTGATCTCATACACTCTCCATAGAAGAAGTATATGCAGTGCTGATTGTTGAAACTGGATTATGACAAAGAAATGCCATTAAGTGAGCTACGGTGGATGAATGTTGCTTACTTAATTGAATGAAAACACTGCATCTTCAGTAAAGAGCTTCAGTAGTACAGAAGGATAGGACATTGTAGGTAGAATAATACAGATTATGAAACAATTTGAAAGGTAGCAAAAGCATTTCTGCAGTTTGACTAAAATAATGTGTTTAGTTCCTTTGTTAAATCAGCTCTTCTGGTGTTCTCGAAACCATTCTATAAACTAAGCAAGTTAAAATTGGTTAAATAAATAAGTTAAAATCCATGAGAGTGAGAGTAACAACTATGAACTGAAAATCCTTATGGTGATAGCTTGCCAAAAACCAAACTAAATCAAGGGAAGATTTAAAAGACATAGCTTAGGGGCACCTGGGTGGCTCAGTCAGTTAAGTGTCTGCCTTCGGCTCAGGTCATGTTCTCAGGGTTCTGGGATCCTGTGCTGCACTGGGGCTCCCTGCTCAGTGGGAAGCCTGCTTCTCCCTCTCCTTCTGCTGCTCCCCCTGCTTGTGCTCTCTCTCTCTCTCTGTCAGATAAATACATACATACATACATAAATAATAAAAATAAAAAGTAAAAGACATAGCTTAAAATTCTGCCCTGTTTATATTCAGGAAGTTGTGGGGTTTTAGACTAACTAAGTAAAAATATCCATGCAGATCCTTCATGCCTAAAACGTCAGCCTTTTTTCCCTTTAGGCCTCTCAGAGGAAAATCGGGTGATTTCCCGGAGACAGTAGTAATGTAAGTTGGTAGCCACAAAATAAGAGCCATGATTAAGTCAGTGGTCAGTAGTTGATTTAGTTGATTTTGTTGTCCTTTTTTTTTTTTTTTTTTTGGTCCTCATAAGCATAGTTGAAAGTTGTCAGTAACTGGATTTTTTTTTAATTAGGCCTAGAAGTGGCAATTCTTGAAGAATACGATGCTATATTTGTTCTCTTGGCTTCAAATCTAAAATGAAACAGAACATTTTTTCAAGTGAGCACAACTTTCGGTGTGCGGGGGTGTGTGTGTGTTTGTATTCAGTAGCCAGTTGGTAGCTCCATACAGACACCATCTAAGTGAGCCAATTTAAATCTCACTCCAGATCCTTAACTAAGTGACCCAGGTCTATCCGGGAGTGGCACTTACTTGTCCCTTAGGGGATACGTTTGGCATGATATTCAGTTGAAGATTCAGTAAACAAGGTTTATGAGAAATTAGTTAAAACTGAAATTGCAAATGGATAATGAGGTATAGATTACCCTAAAATGGCTTGAATATATTTGTCATATGTGCACGAAGAGAATTTTTTAAACGGGTTATTTTGATTAGAATAAAAACCAATCACAAATAAGCCACTTAAAATTTGCTTTCCTTCTAGGATCATTTACTTTGAGCGACTGACCACGCCTTCTTCCAGGCCCGTCTTTGTCCAGGGTTTGGTGTAGTCACGCACATGTCCTTGAAGAAATGTAGCATCTTTCACAAGATTTTTGTGCAAGTGAAATCAGATACCAGTTTTTATTGCAGAACCTAGCCTACAAATGTTTCTCTTTAAAGACATTTTTAATAGAAACAGTAAGGTATAAATCATTTGAGCAATTACCTGGACATTGTGGAAATGGGGCTTGGCTTGTTCTGTAGCCCCAGATGTTTCCAGATTCCAGTAATAACCCAGTCCAGATATTTACAGCTTAATTTTCTGTGCATGTGCACTTGTCCACAAATGGCTCCTATTTCCCATTTTGTGTTGGACAACTGGGCCACTTAGAGGTAAAGAAAGTGATTTCAGCTTGGGTGATGACAAACATTAATGGTTATAATAAGTTGCTTCTAGAAACTTTGATCACTTAAAAAAAAAATGGAGAGGCTAAATCTTAGAGGATTTTATACTAAGGAATAAAATAAATTATTCAAATAGCATTTTCCTTTATGGATGGGGATGGGGTGAATAACCTCCCCTCATTCCTCAAAATTATATTTAGCTTTGATATACTGTGTGATAAAAGTGATTTTTTTTAAATGCGTCTTCTGGCACTGGTTGGGTTATCACGCAGGCTGCTAGTTCTCCTTGCATTACTATTCCACAGTTTTTCTTGTTCTTACTAGAAACTAAACAAATGGAAAATAATGATTGGTAACCATCTGCTGTGCAGAAATTTCACATATAGCAGTTAGCTCTATTTTATAAAACAAGACCAAATGAGTAGATTATACTGTTGCCAGTAAATAGCAACATGCAGTAGAGCTTCCTTTGGACAAAGCAGGAGCATAGGGAGCCAGCTTTTCATTATGGGAAGTCAGTTGGTTGGGCTGTGGGACTGGATGTGCCCAGGCATTTATGTGTGTGCTCGTGTGTGTGTGTGTGTGTGTGTCCGTGTGTGTACCGCGTATAGGAAGAGAATGGGTATTTCCTCTCTATCTGTTCCTTGTGTCTCCATCCTTGCGCCCATAATTCCAATCAGGTAAGTCAGACTATTGTAGATGCAAATAAAATGATTTAATCACATCATCCTAGATCTCTATTTGCTTCAAAAAATAAAGCCAAAATACATACAGCCTTGTAGAATAAAGATGTGTGAAAGTACGGGGGCTTCAGATCAAAATCATGGTTTCCAGTGCTGTACAAATTATGACTATTGGCTAGCCCATTTAGCTTTAAATCAGTCTCTGGTCTTACCCTCTACCTGAGGAATACCTTAACTGGAAATTAGATTGAGTATATGTCCAAGAGATAGTGATGGGCAACGATTATTCATATAGTTGCTGCTGAAGTATAGATGTTGCATCAAGGGAAGACCTACATGAGAATAGACAGAAGTAAGTGGTCACAAAGAATTTATTCAGATGGATCAGGTAAGGCCTGATTTTATAGTTGTCCTTATAATCAATCGATCGATCTCTCTCTCCTTCCCCCCTCCTTGCTCTAAAATCTGTTTAGTATATCAATATAGTTAGATGCTCAAAGCACACATAATCTCTCCTTCACTTATTTGATACTGAGATTTTTGCCATAGAGCAAGAAAAGTTGTTTAAAATGGGCAGTATATTGAGTTCAAAGGACCCATACAGTTCATAAATTCTCTGGTGTCTACTGGATTTTTCATCAGGGAGACTTCCAATAAAAATGATCTATTTTAGAAATAATATTGTTTAGTAGGTTGAAATGTGGTGTAATAAAATTAGACCTTCAGTCTTCTAAAGTTACTACTTAGATGGCACCCTTGGGATGGTAAAATGGCTGTATAAGCAGATGAATCAGACAGTTCCACTGATGGGTACATTTGTCAGTCTCTGTTACAGATATAATATATTCTTATATCTGTAATCCTGACACTGTTACATCCAAATGAAATCAACATGAGGTTGTCATCTTTAAGCAAATATGTTAAGTGTTGTCTTTTGTGCTTTGGATTTGAAAGAAAGGGGCCCAGGGGAGACAGCATCATGCAAATGGAACAAATCCCATTTCTTCTGAGCTGTGCTGTTTTCCCCCTCCATGGCAGCTGGCTGTGTTATCTTTGTGTGTTTCTCTGAGTGCTGACAATTCTTTCAGTGATCTAAGTTAGGGCACATTAGAAAGTGGAAGCAGCTGTCTGTCGCTATACTGAGAGACATGTTTGCTCTACTGCAAAGATGAAGGACCACGAATCCTTGACACACTCCCCCCCCTCCCCCCTGTACTTTCCAACATGATCAACATTCAGACGCACAGATTGTCTGCTTGGACAGTTTTTTGTTCTGACTGACAGCATCTGGCATAGACAAATTTAAAAATACATAGCATGCCATGCTTGGAATTGGAACATCCCTTCTTTATTAATCTTCTCATTTAAACCATTCATTTACATTTCAAGAAAGGTTACAGCTTGATATGGTTGAAACGTTGATTTTTAAATGAATAACCTTCTAATGAAATGTCTTGAATGAGTACCAAGCAGCTAGTGTTCATTAAAAATTACACCCGATTAACACGGCCTTGAAAGCCTGAGAGGAAAGGGATTTCTTATTGTTTTAATCCACAGTGCTATCCAGTGTTTACCTTTCAGGCACAAAGCGAATAGAAATGATGCCTGTACTCGCAACACTTCTGATATTGAACACAACTATGATATCACCCTTAAGCCGACAAAACACTTGGCCTTGTTTAATCAGCTTTCCTTCCCTCTGAAAACCCCCAGAGGTGTTAAAAATTTTTTTTAAACATCACCAAAATATGCTTCTTTCAGATCTTCTCTCTCTCTCTCTATGTCCCACCCCTCCCCCCACCCCAAAATACTATGCCTCTGTGCCCAAAGCGGAAAAAAATGGAAAGCTTCTATGTTTTCAGACAGAAAAGTGGTAGCAAACGCTTTTCGATTAAACATTCCCCCTGACCCCACGTTGGTGGATATACATTTATTTGTCGGCATTACTTTAGTAATAAAACATAACAGTGCAAAAATTGCTCTTTCTCTGCCTCGCGTCACCCCCGCACACACTCACATTTCTTATCCATTTTCAATTTCACAGCCAACCTCAGCAACATGCTTGTCTAGCATTTATGTAAAAATAATATGAAAATTGGCCCCATCAGTCCGTCTGTGGACTTCGAGTCCAGGGTTGGGGTTGGGAGGGGAGAAGGAGAATCCTTCCTTTTATTACACATTTTAGACTTTTCCTCTCACCGTGAATTTCAGCTGGGACCACTCAGCTGCAGGTATGGCCACCGTAGTTGTGAGGGGTGTGTGTGGCGGGGAGTGCAGAATTATAACTGAAAAAGAAACTGTTCAAGTGCTGGGTAGTAAATATGTAAAGCAAGTGTGCTGGTTAACTTGGAAAAAGAGGCTTCAGAGGGAGGTTCAATGAGCAGTTGTAGGCAGAAGAGGTGATGTATTTCTTCAGCACGTGTATGAGGTCATTTGCTTTAGGATACATTTTGACGAATTTCAGAGAGAAGTAGATGCTAAAATAAAAATGAAAACAGTTTACAGCTTCATATCAAAGGTACTTTTACATTCTTGAGTATGAGAGGGGGAAATAGCACATTTTTATCCCAAGGATTATGTATTATTTTTAAATTTTGCTAATTTGTGTATGGTGCACTTTTTTTTTTTCTTCATTTAAACTGTTCATTTAAACAAAATAAATCTTGGAAACTAACATTATCTTTGAATCTGGACTCAGCTTATCTCTCTAACCCACAACCCAGATCCGGGCTCTAGAAATTTAGGGTGGACACTGGTTGCTGTTTTTCTTTTCTCTCTTTTTTTCCCTTCCTCCCTCCTTCCCTCTCTCCCTCCCTTCTTTCTTTCTTTCCTTCCTTCCTTCCTCCTTCCTTCCTTCTCTCCCTTCCTCCTTCCCTCCCTCCTCCCCTTTCTTTCTTTCTTTCTTTCTTTCTTTTTCTTTTTTCAAGAAGCTAATGGCAGAGAATCAAATCCCAGTAGGTCTAGTTCCAGCATTTTGATTGCCAGTAAATGTTTTATATAAATATAAATATAAATTACTTAGTTTGTTATTTTCCATTTTGATTTTTTTTTTAATGACCAGGTTTTCAAGGTAGTGCCAATGTGCATCTGTAAGCAAACTGGGAATGGGTTAGAGAACACAATTCCCTCGTGTAAAAAGCCAGGTTTAGCAGTAATGCTTTTAATCTGGACTTGTAGAGGATTCAGGAGCATCCATAGATCTGCTCCAGTAATTATCATACCCCAAGTGGCATTGGAAGACACATTTGCCTAAAAACTTGATGTCTTCATTATGCTGTTTACATTTTAATTAGAAACATGAAAATTACTGATTCATACAGGCAACTATAGTTTAAGTGGTTTCGTTCGCCGTCCAATAAATCATAAAAAAAAAAAAAAACAACAACCCACAGTTGGCATAAATAGTTTACTAGGAATCATTCATGGGAATAATGTGTTGGCACTATAAGCTGCTTAAAATATGTTTTTATTTTACCAGAGGTAGAATTTGCATATAAATTAGAGAATGGCATTTTAAGTTGACAGTCATTTATGCAGAATACCACCCACATGCAAATTCATATATGGCTGGTTGTGTACACTTTCTGTGAGTTTATAGGGTTTTGCCGTATTGTGGTCGCAGAGATACACTGAGTCTAGTCTATGAGTTTTTAAAATGCATGTCCTCTCTAAAAGTCCATTCAGAAGTGCTGTGGATGTTCTAAATATGCATATCCACAAACACATCTTTTATCTCTTGGACAATATCAACTTGCAGTAGGAAAGATGTTTATTTCTTGTACGTTACGTATATGCCTCAAGAAGGAGCTGCTGTTGCATTTGCTCATTCATTCCCTCTTTCCTCTTCTCCCCTTGCCCCCTAACTTTTGCATGTCCCTGTCAACACTGCCGCCTTAAAACCGCTTCCCACTCCGAGCGGCTGGACTGAAGCAGGGGGTAGCTGTCAGAGTCCATTCCTGAGTCAGCAGCACATCCATTGCCTGAATCTTGCGACAGTCACTCATCCAGTTTTCCCCTCCCCAGGGGACAAGCGTCCTCCTCATCAGTGAGGAGGAATGACCCTTCTGTCTGGCATGCTCAAAATCCCAAATCTCCCCACTTCGATGTGTGAGTTCAAATCCCCCCTCCTGGAGGCAGGGCTGGGACTCTGGCTAATGACTCCGAGATACAGAGGGTCAGTGCACTGGTGAGCTGGAGAACTGAGGCATCGTGCGAGCCGACTTGTACATTTTTCCCATAACTGTAGACTCCTCTCCTCCCTCCCTTCCCCTCCCAGACCCTTTATTATAGATCAATATTATGCAAAAATGAACCAGCAATAGCCACGGCCATTAAAACCCATTTTTCTTTTCGTTATCTCTGTTAGAAAGTTATTGGCCATGGCGGGAGGCGGCTCTGTTATTCTTTTTTGTTTGTTTATTGTTTTTTGGCTGAATGGAAGCATGTTTATTTTGTATCTAGGCCCATAGGCCATAGGTAAAAGTGAATTTTAAAAATATTACACAGGAGGAAGAGTCTACATATAGGTGTTCTACCTGAAATGATACAGCAGCCATTGTTTTAAACTTTTGAGTGGGAATGCATTACACTGAACCTCCTGCTTGCTAACTGCATGATGTGATTTCTGGGAACTAAAGGGAGTAAGTAATTCTCATGAGGGGGCTTTTGGATGATACATTTTGTGCTTCATCTCTGCATCTTTTGGGTTGTTGTTGTTGTTGTTTTAGAGTTCTAGGGACTTGCGAAAGTTTTAAGATGCTAATAAGTTATTTCATGCTGTCCACACTGTTTTTGATTTTAATGAAAAGTCACTTAGGATCATTTTCATCGTCACCGAGGTAACTGGTTTAGGTTGTCAAACCAGGGCTTTTAAAAACAGTTACTAGGGCTTTGCATTTCCCAGGCAGAGTTCCTGAGCACATTAGTTAGGGTAATAGTGAATTCATGGCCATATGCTTATTGGTTTGCTTTGCATCACCTCTTTTTTATGGGGGCGGGGGCAGGCCGGGTACTTATTAGGTCTCGGTACTTCCTAGATGTGATTAGACACAATAGTCGACATCCGTAAGGGCAGAAACATGCTGCTTACTTGTACACATGGCAACATTCTACTAGTTCTGTGCTGTCTGGTAAATCCTGTCTGCTTTATGCAGTGTGGCCCGAAACAGTTGTGTGGTGAGGGAATGCTGGCTGCTGGCCAGCCATTGACTATGAAATCCTGGGCACCTGAGAGCTTATCACTTCTTTTGCTTTGTAAAAGAAAAAAGTGATGAAAATGTTGGTAAACTGCCATGAAGGTTTAAGGCTGCTGGAACAAGATGCCGTGTAATCAGATTGGAAAATGGAGCTTGAGATTCTCTGCATGGAGAGCAGCCGTCTGTGGACCCCGTGAGCTGCTGTGCAAGTGCCCGAGCTGACCACTTTGTTAGCAAATCAGCTTGTTTGCTGCAGCAGCAGGGTGGAAAAGACCAGAGCTTGTGATGGTATGTAACGGAGGGAGAGCTCTTGCATGGCACAATCTAATCAGCTTGCAATTAGCTCAGGCTCTACAGTCACCTTCTTAATTTTCTTCCTTCCCCCTCTTTGTGCTAATACTGTGCACTTTAAACAATTAAGTGAGGGAAGTAATCCTTCAAGCAAATCAAAGCCATCCTTTAATTTTATCACTCTGCTGAAAAAGTATCAGGTGGTCCACTGGTCTTCATCAGATGCTGGAAATTCTCCGGCTTACTGTAGCATAGAGAGGGGCTTTAACCAACTGATTTTTAAGATAATCTTTCAAAATATCTTGGCGGGGGTGGGGGTGGGGAGCAGAAAACGGTACATCATTTAAACTAGCAATGAAGTTGAAATTAATCGGGGGGGGATTGCAAATGCCTTTTGGTTTCTATACAGTAGTGAATCTGTTTCATATTTTTAACAACCAGAGGCAGGCCGTGCGTGTGCGTGTGTGTGTGTGTGTGTGTGAAAGAGAGAGATCTGTGTGTATATATCTCATATATAAAATCCTTGATGCTGCTGTTTATTTAGGCATTTCGGTATAGCACCTTTCTGAAGGCTCTGATGACAGCCACTTGTACTGATAATTCCACTGCTTCACCTTTAGCGAACTTGATTCACTAAGGTTTAAAAGAACAAGGATATCATTGCTGATCAAATGTGTTACTTGTTAATCCTTTAAAATAAAATTCAGATCATGTGGGGGAGAGGTGAGAAGAGCAAAGCATAGGTTTGCAAAATCGGCATAACAGTTTTACATTTTACTTAATTCAAGGACAGTGACTTCTGAAATACTACTTAAAAGACACCTATTTATCTAAATAAAATAAGTAAGTCCTCTAATAGTATTACTTACTCTACCTTGTATCAATTTTCCTATTCCAGAAAGCTTTTGCTAAAATATTATCCAGGTGCATGAATCTCTGACCAGATGTGTTTTATTAGGTGTTTGTCATGAGGGAGAAAATGAGCATTATTTCATGAATGTGTACTTTGGAAAGCAGCACAGGGAATGAGGATTGGAATTTGCTTTTAATGATTACTAAAGAATTAATTAAAGTATTTTAAGTGATTTTGTTCCAAAATAGTCAGTTCCTTTCTGGGGGTGGTTTGTGTTAAGAAAAACGAACATAGTCATAATATTATTGATACTTGATTACATTAGTATCATGTTTGAATTCTTTCCATGTTGTCAACATAAGAATTTATTTGCCTTTATTAAATGACACAATCCTACTAATAAACTGTCTAATTTTTGCCTTCAGCAAAAAAAAAAATCTCACAATTTATATTTATAACCAATCATTTGGACTTAAGGTGTTTTTTATTTTTAAACAATTCAAAAAGTTTAACTGTTCAGGTATTAATGCTGATTGAAAGATAGCATGGCTTCCATTTTGCTATACTTATTTGATTACATATCTTACTTTTATATTTGGAAGAGTGATTTCAGTTTGAGAGAAAATGAAAATAGTTAATATAAAGTGCATTTAAAATTAGGTTAGCTTCTAAGTTTGCCTCAGGGCTTTGCTGATGTTGCATCAATGTGTCCTTTTGTTGTGTTTTGAACTTTTTTTGTTTTTAATTAAAAACATAGATTAAAAGAAACATCTATCACCTACACACATTTTATGCTGCAAAGATTCACTTTATACTTCTTTAGAGGACAAACTCCATTAGATATGCACTTACTGTCCATCGGATTGTAAATCTTACAATTTAATGGTAATTCAGTGAGCAGTTATTGCTTCAGTGGCCTTTTTTTCTTTCTTTTTTGTCCCATCTCACTTGTGAAATAGGGTTACCCTTTACAAGTGTCACATCCATAGATTCATCTTTTGTACTTTGTAGTTGTTCCTGGTGCATCATTCTTAAGTTAAAAAAAAAAAAGGCAAAGCGATGGAGGAACCATGTGGTGGGGTGGGGAGTGTGCGTGTGCGTGTGTGTGTGTGTGTGTGTGTGTGTACAGGAGATGGGGCTCTAGACCGAGGAGTTTCATGCTTATGCCAGAGAGAGAAAGAGAGAGAGAGAGAGAGAAAGAGAGAGAGAGAGACAGGAGACCCAGAAAGATACAGAAACTCAGGCAACAGAATAGCCAGGAGCATCAGCATCGGTCTAACAGATTAATCCCTTTTTCTAAATAGGCATTTCCTCTACCCTCATTCTCAGTCTAATGTACAGTTTTCCATAACAGATTGCATTCTGCACTTGAATTCCTGGAAGTAGAAATGGTATCCGATGGGGACAAGTCTCTTTGCTTTGCTTACACTGTTAATATTCTTATCCTTTTTGGACGTTGCAATACTTTTTTTTTTTTTTGTAGAAACAATATACACATTCATAAAGAAATCATAAAGGGATTCTCCTTTTGAAGATAATCAGTTCTTTTCAGGAACTGCAGGTTACGTGGTGCACAAATGAGCTCTAAGTGGGGGGATTTAAAGTCCTGCTACCGCATTTAATTTCTTGAGGAAAGGAGTTCAGTTCAAGGTTAGCCTGTTATTGTGGCCCAGGCAACTATTTCCCGCGTCCCCGTTCTTCCGCCAGCGGTACTGCACAAAAGGCAGTCATTTTTATTTAATACGGAGGGAGGTATTAATCACTGCAGCATTTTCTTGCAAAAATTTATCTTATCATATTCATTGTTTCACTACC
Organism: Halichoerus grypus; assembly: GCF_964656455.1. Taxonomy (NCBI): domain Eukaryota; kingdom Metazoa; phylum Chordata; class Mammalia; order Carnivora; family Phocidae; genus Halichoerus; species Halichoerus grypus. The sequence goes on along the minus strand of NC_135715.1, from coordinate 127,313,392 downwards.
CATGACAATAATAGGTGTTTAATTACTCAATAACAGCCGTTTATAGATTCTATTTTTCCTGTGTGCTGGACAATTGGTATTGATTTTGTACTTTGATGCAACATGAAACTGCATTAAACACAATTAGAATTCCAAGGCTGGTAAAATGTGCATTTGTTATGGTAACTGGACTTGCTTTGAGAAGCGGCAAGCGTCTTCTAATCCAGGCAGTGCCTTTGGAGTAAAAAGGATATTTGATTTTCTTGCAGCGCTGTGGTTAAAAATGAATGCTCTTTTTTTTTCTCATGTTGCGTGTGTCTGTGCACACACGCATGTGCACAAGTGCGGAGGTTTTAGTTTTAGCGAAAGCAATAAAGAGTTTGTATGAAATGAAAAGATGTGAAACGGATGGTCCTTTATAGTCCAACAAACCATTGTGTATAGGTGAATGCTGACTCCATGTAATCTTGTAATTGTGTCTCTTTGGTTAATGCTATAGGTCTTCATTTTATCAATAAATAAGTTATTACCTGGGGTGAGGGTGGGAACTGTACCAGATGAAATAGCACCTTCATCTCATGCTGGCTTCTGGTCCACATCCTTTTAAGGTGTTGAGGAAGACCTCCAAATCCCTACTGTGTCATAAGTTAAACATTGGGTTTTGTTAAAATTGGCACTAAATAAAACCTTTCATTTACCTGACACTATTATGTCACAGTCAGGAGGCAGGTAGTCTTGCCCAGAACTAAACTCAATTCTGTGTTCCAGCAACAGTGCCAGTCAGCCTGTTTTGCCTTACCTTGCTGTTCACACACACATTTCCATGTGCACTTGGCACATCCAAAACCGTAATTTGAGGGGACTCGCTTGTTGGTCAGTGTGCATTAATTGCCTAGGATTTTCAGCTCCTTACAGATTTATTTCCTGTGGCGGAAGGTCACTTAGCCTTACCAAAATAAAAAGCAAAATAAACCAAGGACAGACGAGAGGTTGCTTAATCTTCTTATTTTTCATGAGTGGGGGAGCTCGTACCCTCGCTAAATCTTACTTTGTATTTCTTTCTGAGGACCATAGACCTTTAGGCTGGAATTTTACACTCATAGAGAGTGATCCGGATAACTTCCCTTACCCCTAAAAATGGAGGCTGCCCATTGACACACTTGCTTTCTGCATCAGGAGGGTGTTTTAACTGCCAGAACTCTAATGATTACCACTGCAACATGAACTGGTATCACTACTTCGGCATAGAATTAAAAAAAAAATCTGTGTAGTAGGCACAAAACTTCAGGGAAGATTTTACAAATACTTGCCATGTCTTCACAGTACAGAAGCAGCCGCCGTTAATTGTTTCTTAGTTTTAATCAGACATTTCTTATTCAGTTAATATTTGTATTGTTATTTTCCTTATGGGCTGTCATATGACAGCATATGTTAACGTTTGTAAAGCCATAAGAAAATAAATATAAATAATTTACATCTGGCTAGTGTAGTTCTTTTTTTTTTTTTTTCCCCTTTTTCCTGGAGCTTCCAAGAATGAGAAAAAAAATAAATTGACTGGCCTGCCCATTTTAAAACACCGTTTTATTTTTTGCTCATAGACATTGAGAAGAAAAGCCAACTTTCATTCCGGAAGCATGTGTTATATGTTTATTTTGCTTTACTGGGGCTGGACAGAGACTGGCAAGAGGAGGCTTCTCCCGGTAATGGGATCTGAGGTCCGCAAAGTCCTGTGCAGATAGATCCTCGGTCACACAGCAAATCACTTCTTGGGCTTCTAATGCTGGGTGGGGAATGCTGGAAGCTTGTAACTTAGGATCATGCCTTGAAGGGGATTTAAAAAAAAATTGCCGAAATTTCCAAATTTTTGGCCTTTCTCCTACAGATTAAAACTAAGGTCCTCTTGATGCTCTGACCTGGGTCCTAGGTCCCTGGTGATTTGTGTGTGTCCTTTCCAAATGATCTGTTTGGTGCTTTATATTTCTGTTTAGATAAATCACTTAATTTTGAATAATTGAGTGTAGGCTCAATTAAGTGAAAGATGATCACATGTAATTAGCTAGCTGTAAAGTGGATTACCTAAAGAACTGGTATGGAGCCTGTTTTATGGTTAAATACTACTCTTTAGGTAGGCTTTCACTGTAAAGAGGAGTGCGTTGGTTGCTAAGGAGTGTCTAGATTTGGATTTGGGCTGCACAGCTCACTTACTGCAAGGTGGACGTATTCCTTCTCTGTGCTTGCCAAGGGCCAACTTATGTGGTGCAAATGGAAAGTTGGCTTTCCGAGGAAGCTGAGTCCTCAGTGGGACACCCAGACTGCATGTGGATTTACACTCTAGCATCCGTACGAAGAAGCCCCATCTCCATTTTCATAGCTCTTTATCTCAGACATGGTTTTCACTACTGTTTGAAGCACTCTCACTCTCATTTAAGGTAAGGTAGGGTCCTGGGTCTGATGATCTTTGATTATTTCTAACCATAAGGTCTGTGATTCAGTGATGTCTCCTGGAAGTCATTCTCAATCTCTCTCTCTCTCACACACACACATACACACACACATACACACACACACACAAACACAAGAGAATATTTTCAACATGAGAATAGCAAAAATGATGCCAACTATAGCTGTCACAGGTTTTATCTCTTGTTAGCAGGGAGCTCGATCTTTCCTCGTAGGGGAAAGCTAGGCACACAAAACAAATGCATTTTTCTTAAAGCTTTTGTTTGTGCTTCCACCTAATGATATCAGTCAGGCCCTAGCTGAATAAACTGACCAAGTATTTGACTAGCCGAACCAGTCATTTCCACAAGGGATCGTGTAGAGAATGGCTCGGGACTCCTCGGGAGAAATCCATTTTGAGAACCTGACTTTCGTCATCTTGCCTCACAGAAACTTTCTCTATCCTTGTGGACAATGTAGTCTGTGTGCAGCCATTGCTTTGTAAGCATTCATATCGTATGTGAGAACTTCTGAATCCCTTTGACTTTTTTACTTTAGGGTAATAGAGTATTTTGATTGTGGAAGCATTCATAGACTCCACTGGGTCAATATGTCCACTTTTTTTTTTTCTTTTTCTCTTTCTGCGCTTACAGAGTTTGCCTGCCCTCCCTCCCTGCAAACCTCGACAGCGCCCACTCCTTCCCTACAGTCCACTCCACAGTATTCCTCTCCCCTCACTTTTAGCTGTCGGAATAAAAAATCGATAAGACTATTAACGCCATTTGGAACTTTTTAAAAAAGAGAAATAATATTTTAATTACTACTGACATGCCAGTTTGAAGCCCATATCCTCCTTTATGACAGTTCAGTTTAGAAACTACATTGCTTCATTTCAGTAACTTTATTACCATTTGGCTCAGAGATTGCTATTTCGCCTTGGCCACAGATTTCATCAGTTGCCTGGTTCACCTTTGTCCACACTATACTTGTGAAATGACCTCGTCCGTTAGTGCTTGTCAATAGTAAATTGCTATATTCTGCGCCTAGAAACACACCAAATGACTACAACTCTTTATTGAATGACTGAGTTTGCAGTTAATTTTTTAAAATTAAAACTTAATTGGAATGGTCCTAATTACTACTTAATCCTGGTTAATCAAGGCATGGTTAGGGTCGGCTGCCACAGACACCATTCTCACTGGTAGTGGGAGCACTGAACACGGAGTAGTATGTGGGGTGTCTGTGTGACCAGCGTGGTATCTTTGTCCCCTCCCCCATTTTTCTAACGATTCTATCAAAATAACAGTGTGCAAAGTGGTCAAGTTTCAGTTATTCTGATGACATCATATCAATTTTCTTTTCGAGAATTCCCAATGACTAAGTCATCTCTTCACGGAAAGTTCTTTTTCAATGGTGAGGAATTTGTGCTGTTGTAATATATACTAATAGGATTCAGTATCAAAGTGCGGCTTTTTTTCTTAAAATAATTATTAAAAGAATCTTAAATATGATGTTCCTTTTAAACAGAGGACTAAAATAGCGTATTTGGGAGTACTCAGAAGTTGATGATTGTGTCAAGTCTGGATATGCCTGTGTTAAATATGTAATTTTCTTAACTATCTAAATATATACTTTTTTTCACTGTAAAATTTACTTGAAAAGGAAAAACGTCCACTGCTCACCTCTTTTTAAAAATAGTTTGGTTCTTTCATCTCTTTAACAAAGCTTTTACCATAAATAGGTCACTGTTAAATTGCCTGAAAATTAAGGTAAAATAAAAGGGCAGTATACTCGGGAATCTCGTTTTTATGGAATTTATAATAATGACAAAATGCCACTGTTATTTTCCAAACGCTGTTCGACAGGCACTTACTGTGGCTCAATAATTCCACAAAGATTATTTTAATCTACTAAAAATACTTAAATTCCAAATTCTATCTTCTCTGGGTTTTTAATCTTCTTTGTTTTTGTTTTGTCTCTGTATCTTTGAAATAACCTGATATCAGAGAGAGTGTCCCCTACTAAAATGCAGTGAGGCTTAGGTGGTTGAAGAGAGTGCTTCTGACAGATAAACATGGTAAGCCTGGTTGTTTTCATAATATTCTGAATGTCCCAAAATAAAAATGATTGAAATTTTCTTCCTAAATAGAAATTAAGAACACATAATTATATGGTAATTATACAATTTAATTGACGTTAAGCAATGAAGATAGGAAAGAAACATTAAGGTTTCTCCTTCCAAATGCAACTGATGTTACCATTGCTGTGGCATTTAGGAATATGAAGGTTTTCATCACTTTGCTTATACCTTTGGGCATATTTATATACCTATATATTTGTTTTAAGTGAGATTATTGTTCTAAGAAAAAAACCTTAATAAATACCTATCTGAAAATAAAACTTTGTCAGAATTTCAGCCAACAAAAATTTCCTCTGTGAGGTGCAATAAGAGCTATTTGCTCTTCCTCAAAGGCTGTAATTTTTTAGGTTGCATGTAGCTCTGGACAGAATTCTATCAAATCAAAATCATATGTGATCTAAATGCAATTTTGGGGGGGATGATATGTAGAAAGTATTGTGAATTGTATATTGTAAATAGTATATTTTACAGAGTCCAAAATTCTGTCCAGAGCTACATACAACCTGAAAAATCACAGCCTTTGAGGAGGAGCAAATAGCTCTTATTGCACCTCACAGAGGAAATTTTTGTTGGCTGAAATTCTGACAAAATTTTATTTTCAGATAGGTATTTATTAAGGTTTTTTCTTAGAACAATAATCTCACTTAAAACAAATATATAGGTATATAAATATGCCCAAAGGTATAAGCAAAGTGATGAAAACCTTCATATTCCTAAATGCCACAGCAATGGTAACATCAGTTGCATTTGGAAGGAGAAACCTTAATGTTTCTTTCCTATCTTCATTGCTTAACGTCAATTAAATTGTATAATGAAAAACAAACTGAGGGTTCTAGAGGGGAGGGGGGTGGGGGGATGGGTTAGCCTGGTGATGGGTATTAAAGAGGGCACGTACTGAATGGAGCACTGGGTGTTATACGCAATGAATCATGGAACACTACATCAAAAACTAATGATGTAATGTATGGTGATTAACATAACATAAAAAGAATACTAAAAAAAAAATAGTATATTTTAGGTTCACCTTCCAAAAGGAAAAACTAGTACAGTCTAAACCTGAAATAAGTATAAACATTTTCACCTGTTTGAATCGTCCCATTTAGGTTTGTTTTGGTGGAGGGCACTGGAACGTCCCAGTAAGTAGAACAGTCACATTTAATGCACAACATTTGAATAGGTTGTTTGCGCCTATTAGTAAGTGTCACAGTTTAAATAAAACTATTAAGCCACTACCTTTACGTCCTTGGTTTTACCTTGTCAAACGTCTGGGGCAGAAGTTCAAGGTATTTCTTTTCATGTACATAATCAGTGACTGCTATTAATCAAAATCTAGTTCTTTAAAAAAAGAACTCATTTAGAAATAATAATGGGTGGAAGTCATCAACATGAACAACTGGATGAATTGTGGGCTCATACTTACTGGTGGATAAGTTAAACATTAGAGCCATGAAGTGTAAAGTTTGTGTAGCATTTAACAAGCCTTGGAAGAGCATTAAAAGTAACTTATGTGTAATATGCAGTACTAATAGAGCTTCACAGAGCCCCAGAGGAAGCTGCAAATGGGATTCAGGCTGCTGCAGGCTGTCTGAGATGTGGAGATTATGCTCCATGAAGACCAAAATAAGGTTTCAACAAGGTTTTCTTGCAACCATGTAAATTCTCCAGATGAGGAGAAATGAAAATATGTTTAAAATTCCAGCAGCTTAAAAACGCACCCATTTATAAGTGTGATGAAAATAGATTTTAGGTTTTTATTTTCTCTGTAGTGGTTGGCATATCTTAACTGATTTTATGTTCAACCAGTGATGTTAAAAACCAAACATGTACATAGTGCCCCTATCCTGTCACTGTGTTAATGGAAAAAAAAAAAAAAGTTGAAGAGATAAAAAAGAGAAAAGGAAGACCATTGTAATAAAAGATTTTGAGTGCTGCTTGAGACCTGTGCACAGCAATCTTGCATCACATTTGTTAGGATTGGCCAAAAAAAAACAAAAACAGTTTATATATTGCTTTTTATTTTTTTAGAAGTGCCCTAGACACACCTATACGCACACACACACCCCCCAGTGGGCTATAATTCAAACTTTAAGTATTGAGTTTATGCTATTACCTGGTAGTTAGGGAAGTAAAAACACAACCTCTCTGGATCTCAGTGTTTTCATCTTAAAATGGCTGACTTGCATTGGAAGCTTTCTAAATTCTCTTCAGCTCTAAAACAGCTCTATGTTCCATTGAAAAATTTTAAGAACATGGAAACTGGTTGTGCCACTCAATTTTTCTGGTGGATCACAGCTGTGCAACAGAAAGTACTGGACACTGTGTTATTTCTGAGCCTCTAGGAGAGCGGTTCCCACACTGTGGGCTGCAGACCTCAGAGGAATCTTGGGCTCACTGCAAAGGTTTCTCAAATTCACGTGGGCCCCAAACTGACATTTGTTACACATATGTTCTACAGGTTTTTTGGACACGTGTGGAGTCTCTTGTGATTAGAGTAAAAACATAAATCTGTTTAGAAGCATCACAAAGGTGTCACAGAATTTACTGTAGTTCTTAGTCATTGTTTCCTCCATCAGTGGATGCTGAAAGTAAAATCGATATCTTGAATCTGTGAGGTTTTTTTTAAATGTTAAAAAGGGTGGAAACCAGTAATTTGAGATGAATGTGTACTCACTGGGAGTACATTAATTGCATATAATGTAAACTATTAAGCATTGCCTTGGAAATTGTGCCATTAATATTTTTCCAAGGGCTTTGGAATATTTTATTCCATTTGAACACCTAGTTGGGGTTATGGCTCCATTTCCTGTCAGAGTACTTGAAATATTCCATTAGCTTACTGTTAGTAGTTGTCTTATAAACTCCTCCTAATGGTGAATAATGACCGTCATTTGTTGAGCGTTTACTAGGCGCTGTGTACGCGTGTGTGTGAGTGGGTCTGTATGTACAGTGTGGCATGATTTCCCCCATTTTATAGATTAAGACGTTAAGGCAAAAAGATTTTAGGTATCTTGCTCAACTCCTCTTAGCCATTGGCAGAGATAGGAATCAAAATTGGCCTGTGTAACATCATCAAAGCCCACACAATGCCTGTGGCCGAAGTGAATTTCAGATTGAGCTAAATGGCACGTACAGCTCCCACAAGGAAATGCCTGACTATATAGCCCACATTCTGTAACGCATGTGTCATCATCATGACAGAATTGCCTTTGTGTGCCTCAGTTTACCCAGATTTAAAGTAGAGAAACATGTTACCATTTCATTTTACTTTTCTTGCGAGGATAATGTATGAATTAGTTAATGCTCATAAAGAAGTGATTTGATGAGGGGAAAGCTCTATCTAAATGCTAAGTATTATTTATTATTCATGTAAGCATATTACTGTACCCTTCAATCACCTTTTTTTGGATGTTTCAAATGGGCAATTACTGTCTCTTTGTGTAAGGCTTTTAAAATTTTTAATTTAAATTAAAAGTTAATCTAATTTAGGAAAACTGCCAGCTGGAAAGGAACACAGATTTTTTTTTTTTCTTCCTTTCCAAACAAAACAGCAATTCAGAGTAGACTCCCTTTTAATATAGTAATGTGGGTAGGCTTTCCTGGGCTACTGGTATTAGGAAGGAGGGCTAATTAGGAATGGCTGCTTTGTAATGCTGGTAATCTATGTGTTAGGATTAGTGCTGATAATAGATCTGATTAGGTGGAATTAACTGATATTTAGAAGGATGGAGACTCCTTTGTTTATGAAATCTCCAGTTTGGGGGTACCATGTACAGCTAAAGTGGCTGAATCCTTGAAATCTAGTTAATATGGCTTTTCCACAATACAGTGCCCGAATATGACTAGGGCCAGCAAGCAATGAGGGTCATTTGAGCTCAAGAAGACCTTTACTTCTCAAGACCTTACTGAGGGGGCCCTACAAATAGTGAAAAATCAGAGTTCAAAGATCAGAAATGTCAAGTATGCTTTAAAAGGGAAAGGCGCATTTACCTGAGCTCTTCAGTTAATATCTAGCAATCCTTGATGGGAAAATCCTTCTGTAACTCTCTTTTCACATGCCTGTTGACTCAAAAGTAACTGGTTTTCATTTAAAGATAGAAAGTGAAAGATGTATCGTTAAAAAAAAAAAAAATCACTCTTTCCTTAATTCCTCCCCCCCACAAATTTGCATATTCAACTTTTCCTTTTAAAATAGCCCAGTTTAAATATTCCCGAGCACTATTAAATTTTAAGGAAGTATGCTTAGAAATCACATTATTCAGTTGCACAGCGTCGGTTGCCCAGCAGTATCATTAAATCCTCTGGAGTGATTCCAGTCCCATAAAAATTAGGGACCCCTTTACATTGTTTCCATATTCAAATGGAAATCTTTTTGCAAGTTAGTAATTAAAGTATTTAACCTCTCTCTCCCTCCATTTATTAGAAAACTCTTTTTTCTTTATTTTTTCAATTACGAAAAACTGCTAAAGCCAATCAAGCATTTATTTTGATAAACCGCTTGTAACAGTCTCAGCTAAATTCTGCAAATACAAAAAAAAGCTAAATAATCACCCTGAGCAGATTTTGCGGAGACCTTGCTCAACCTGTTCAGGGATAATTATGCCGAGCTTTTAGTATGGGGCAAAGGAAAACATAAAATTAAGGCATGAAAAAAAGTCTACCTATTTTGAGAAAATACTGGGATAATTGGTACTCTTTTTATTACCATTTTATTATAGGAAGATATTGTCTTGCAATGAAATATAGGTTTATAGCAGTGAAATAGTACTGTGAGGGGTTGAGAGAATTTCTGTTGGATGGATTGATTTAAAATGTAATAAAAATAGCAAATTGCTAAATAGTGAATTGCTAAATAGTCAAATTAGAGTTCATTATTTAAATGACTTTTTTTTTCCTTTTTAATCATATGATGTTCATAATTGCTTTGTTTCTGACAAGTACATTATAGGGGCCTTTCTTTTCTTTTCTTTTCTTTCCCCCCCTTTTTTTTCCCCTTTCGGAGTAGCCTTTGGTTTGGAGCTACAACCACAAACTTTCTTTGAGAAATGGAAACATCAGGAATGGTACCAGCACAGGCAAGGGCCTAGAAGAAGGCAGTAGATTCACAGTGTTATAAATGGTGGTGACATGAAATGTGACCCTGATAATAGTTATGTGGTGCTTTGGAAATTCACCTCTTTTACAGACCTTGTCCTTTTGTATATGAAGGTGGCACTGAAGAGTATGTCTGAACTGAATGATGTGTGATCTGTGGCTCTTCATGTATCGATGATCAGGGTTATATCCCAGTTTAATAGGCCCTGAAGCTTACACAACATGGGCCCCTGTTTTAAGTATAACAGTACCGATTACAAATACACCCATACTAGGTGTGGGTGTTGGATGGGCCAGTGCTAACGGGGATCCCTGAACCTTCAGTCTCATTAGGCTTCAGGGTAGGTCTGCCTTTGCCGATTACATATGTGGTAACGCGATGGGTATTTGAAGGCTTTGTTTTGATCAGATTTGTTAGATTTGTATTGGTAGATATTCATGGCTGAGAGGACAGGATTGGGTCTATATTTAGACATGTTAATAATTACTACTCTCTATTCCTGGCACTAATGTTAAATATTACAGGGATTGGGGTGAGATTATAAAACCTGAATGACTTAGTCCCATCAATGACAATTTTTATGCCCCTGTTCTGGACATGCTTGAAGGTACTAACCTCCTGGATTCAATACGGAATGGTATGGAACCCACATTAAAGAAGTCACATAGGAAAAGAGAGACCAGAGTTGGCTAAAATTGTTGGAAATATGAATAAAAATGTGGATATTGGTAACAATAATTAAAGCAGAAAAATGCTGGGCTGTCTTAGTGGGACATGGAAAGTATCAGTAAAGAAGGTATCCTTCATCTGGCTGCCTACATTTCCTCAGTGTCACAGACCAAAAGGGGCCTCCACATGCCACTTCTCAGTCTGCTGGGAGCCTGTAGGCTAAAGCTTCTAATATCTAGAGTGGCTTCTCTTATTCTGCTTTGTTTCCAGAGAATCATCAGCAAGTGCTCCAGATTTGTCGGTATTTTTACCCTCTTAGCATCTATTAGACCTGGCGTTCATCTTTGGTAGTTGTTTTGCGTGTGTGCTCTCTTGTGTCTGGATTAGGCTTTGAATCAGCACATATTTATCGAATAACTGTATGGTATACAAATTATGTTAAAGATGATAATAATACCATCTTACCTTTGGGTAGCTGTTTGTAATTTATAAAATACTTCTGCATCCATTACCTTGCTTACTTCTCACAATTCTCAGAGATAAGCAGAGTAAGTGCCATAATTCGCATTTTACAAAAGACAAAACTGAGCTTAGGGGACTTGCGCTCCGGGTCATACAATTAAGAACTGGTGGAAAGAGAACTTGAGCCCTGAGGTTCTGACTCAGTTGAGAACTTAGCCATCACACAAAGCTTGCAATTTATTGGAGAGATAAGAGATGTAAAAACAAAAACCCCCAAAACTTGAGGACATATACATCTATATATAGATAATTATTCCCTTAGTATAAGAAAGTGTCTAAATAAAGCACCCAGTGAAGAGTTGTGAATCTAGTGTTTCAAAAATATGAATTAGTTATGCTGTGTGTGTGTGTGTGTGTGTGTATTGACTGAGCGTGTGGAGAATGCAGGGTACTGTATTAATTGATGATCATGACTATATGGTTGTTGGGGGCCGTCCTTCAGTGAGAAGACAGAGCAATCAGAGGAAAAAGCAGCAGTGGTTTTCAATACTCCACACTCCTCTGCTTTTGCAAAATGTGATCCCAGACTCAGAAGCATTTCTTACTCTCGAATGGAACATCTTCACATACGACGCTGTTTCACTTCCCTCTTCCAATTGCCTCCATTGCTTGTAACCTTGACTGAACCCTTCCCTTTCTGCGTTCTCTATAAATCTGCTAGTCACCACTCCCACAATATAGCCTATTTATGACATTGCTGCAACCCAGTCTCTGAATTCTGGATTTCATCTTCTCTCCTCGAGGCTGATGTGTTCTGAAACTAGAGCTTCCAGACTCTTCCGAGTTCTCACCGCGGCCACTCTGCCGCAAACTCCGCTTCTTGTTATCCCATTAAACTATATTTCAGAGCCCTGCCCCAGTGTCCCCCTTCCTCTCTTCTCTTCCTCAAGTGAGACTGCTCAAAGACCTCATTACTCATATGCTTCCAAATCTGTACCTTTAACAGTATTCCTAATGATCTGAACAGCCTCCCGTTTTTGTCAGTTAGATAGGAATGGCTTGCCTCCCTTATGTCAATTTCATGGAATTATTTCCTCAATTTATGTTGTCTCAAAAACAAACAAACAAACCAAAAAATAAATAAATAAACAAAAAAAAAACCAACCCAAAAGGGATTCCTGCAGCTTTATAATTCAAAACAGTATCAGCTGCTTACCAGGTGCATGTCTATTACAAAAGGAGACTATAAGGAATGGCGGCTTCCCTATACTTCAGAATCCATTTCAAACTCCTATGGTCTGGTTTTAAAGTCCACATAACCCACATTGAGCCCAGGGCTTTGGTTTCTTTTTTCTTTTTTCCTACAATTTATATTGTCTCTTTTTCTCCCCTTTAATTTCATACAAAGGCTAGTCCCTAAAAATAGCATGTTCCTAAGAGTAGGTGAACTCATCCTCTATGCCTGAAAATCCAGTATGCATAAACCAACTTTTCAGTAGATGACAGAGCATGGTTATAATACAAATGGTTCATTCATTTTATAAAAGGTTTGTTTTTTTTTTTTTTTTTTGGTTACAATCTCCGGAATATCAGGTATCTTTAAATAGGTACACTAAAATTATCTGATTTACTAAAAAAAAAAAATTATGTACAGTTATTTGGCATCACAGGCTCTGTGAAGGTTCCTTTCTTAAGCTAATATAAAAACTTTACTTGAATCTTAATTTTCTCCTTGACTGGGATTTTCTTAACCCCTGTTCTCAGGGAAGATGTAGCATTAGAAAGTAATAGTGAATTTTTGCTACATTGTTTTTTTCTCTAAAAATGTCCTATATGTTAAACAGTGTAAGAAATTACATTCATGTGAACATGGAATGACTCTAATACACTCAGAATGCCCTACATTTGAAAAGACACTAATCTAAAACTATATTATTTTGTTTGCCTGACAATTTTTGATGTTTCGATTGCATACTTCTAAAGGAGAGTTAGATAACTGTGTGGTTCTGAGTGTGGACATGGTTGGCATGTCATTTTTTCCAAAAAAAAAAAAATCACCATAAAATGGTATTTTGGTTTGTATGGTTTTTAAAGGCTACCCTGGTTTTTAAAAGTTGGTTTTAATTTTATAAAACTGAAAATATCTGACAAAACCCATTCCTTCCTACCTGCCCTGTGCTAACAACTAACTTTTCTTTTCCTTCTTTCTTGATTTGGGCTTTGTGAAATTTGTGCTCCCAGAGCTCTTTAATTTAGAAATATCCCATTGCATAACTATTGTTAAATTCTTTATAGATGGTGCTTTAGCTCATTTATTCCTGAAGGGTCTTTGTGGCAAGTTAGGTACATTCCTCCTAGAGGCAGGGGATGGACCGCCTGACCTCTGGAGCACTTTCTCCTCCCTAGGGCTTGAGTGAAACTCTCCATTACTTTGTCAACATCAGACTGCCTTCACTTACAGACACAAAAATGAACCAAATTTCCTTCAGTGTATTTTGTTTCTTCTCTGACAAAGCAAGCAAACTTTATGTTCAGGTCTCCTTCTTAAAAAATATCCTTCATGCTGACAGGAACGTAAAATATCTACCATTATTTTGATTACACAGTACTGGCAGGCTCTGGTGTGAAAATTCAGCATGATCCAAAAGTTTGTTTGCAAGTGATTAAAAGGTAGAATGCAGGATCCTACGGGAATAATAGCTCTCATTGTGGTTAAGGTTCCTGTCCCATCTACAAAAGTTTTGCTTGTTTACCTGAATTATGGTACTTTACATCTATCATGAATTATGTGTATTCAGAGTTTCAAATTAGCAATTAGCAAGCAGGGAACGTGGCCTCCTTGCTAGAGCACTCTGTAGCTCGGGTGACAGGAGGGGAGACTCTCACTCGCTCTGTCCTTGGTGGGGGGGCCCTGGAAATAAGAGCTGCATTGTCTCAGCTTCAAGGCCTCCCTATCCTGGGGCAGGGATTCTGAAAGAGTGGAGTCGGGGGAGTGGGAGTGGTGCCAGTGAGGGGGGATTTGGATAAACGGCACGGAGGAGGAGGGGTAGGTAATGAGCACAGGCTGTCTACGCCTTCCACCTTTCTTCTTTCCCTAGTTTGCCATCCTCTTGCAGTCCCATTCTCTCTCAATAATTTGTTGAAAAGGTTCGGGATGGGCTGTAAGAGGACCTCCCAGGGAAGATGGGGAGAGGGCAAGAATAACATTAATCCTAACCCAAACCCCTATATGTTGAGGGAACGAACAGATCCCTTTTATAGAACTTGAAAATGAGCCTCCAGGAGGTTAAATAAGCTGCTTACAGTTTCACAGCTAGTAAGGGGCGAGGCCGGATTCAGAAGCATATCTTTCTCATCCCAGAGCTTATGCTCTCTCAGGCATACTCCATGGTGTTCCACAATGAGCAGGAAGGGAGCGCCTTTTCCCACCCATCTCCCTTTCGTTTTATCGTTTCTAAAGAAGGTGGTGGGGAAATGCAAGTGACAATGAAGACGGAGAGATTGTGGGGAGGGATAAGGAAAAATACCGATGATGATAATAATAAACCTCAACTCCGTGAGGCTCAGCAATTACTGTTATCTCCATTTTATACGTGGAACTCGAAGGCTCCGGGGAAAGTAACTTGCCCAAGATCTCCTGATGAGTGTGTGGTGGAATCCTGCTCCACGCCCAGCTCTGGGACTGCAAAGCCTGTGCTCTGGCCCTGCCCTCCTGATACCCTTTCCGTGTTCCTCGCTTCTGCCAACTCAGACTGGAAGGTGCTTGGAAGCAGGTGGGGTGAGGTCCAGTGCTCAGGAAGAATGTCAGCTGTTCACGTTTTAGGAAGAAGACTGCATGCTGTCCTTCCTCCCTGTTTAATACTTTCCATCTTTTTTCCCCTCCTGTTCCAACCCGTAGTGGCTTGACTCTGGGTGGAAAGCCGGCAGCTGGAGGTTCTACATGAATGAGAAATACGTACGTGGTGGGGGAGCTGGTCCATGACTAGTCATTTTAATATTTTCAAGATACAAGCATAAACAGAGGTGGAATCAATCTGCTATGAATGGGAAGGACCTAGATGGATGAGGATAATTAGAATGATGGGATTATAAAGTAATGGGGCTGGTTTTCTTCCATGCTTTGTGAAATCCAGCTGATTATTTACTAAGCCCATCTCATGGGGTGAAGCAGAGGGAGTAAGGAAGACAGCATCCAGTGACATGGGCATTAGATATTAACAAACAAACCAATGAGATCTTAAATGGCTTTGTATTTGAGTCTCACAGTTAAGACTTGGGATATTTAAATACATCACGACCCTTTTCTGATTCTAAGTTGAATGAACACAAACTCTTGCAAAATTATTTGTCTGGAGTTCATTCAACATTAAAAACTGCTTGCCCGCCAGTCACAAAATTAAGTATTTCTGGGCTTGTATCATGCTCTTTAAGGGCATCAGAGGTCAAAGAGGTTTTATCTGTGTCTTCATTCCTTTTAACCATTTGTATCTGATGGGTGTCCAGCGCTGTGGTGGAAGCCTTTGGTAAATAGTTCCCCTGTTCATCGGTCCTGGACAGGTTTGTGGGGGAAACAGAGACATAAATACTCATGACACAAAATGTGCTTAGTGCTGTATCAGGGGAAGCATCGGCTTAAACAGGAGACCTAAAGTTGGGTACAGATTCCATGATTTACCTTGCCTCCTGGGGCATTCTCTCAATCCTCTATACTTAGTTCTGTATCTCGAAAATGCGAATATTAAGTTTCTCACAAGGTTATTAGATGAGTTAAATGACACAGTGTCTGTGAACACTCATGGCGCTTTCTTCAGCACACTATAGATACTCAATGGATTGTTGAATCTCAACAGAGTGCTCTGGGAGTGTGGAAGAGAAGGAAATTGACTACTTGCATAATTTGAGCAATATTTCATCAAGAAATTGACATTCAAGTTGGGTCTTAAATGATAAGAAATTGCAAGGAGGGAAGGGAGGTAGGAAAAGGGAGAGAAGTGATAAGCCATTTACTTGTTTTCTAGTCTAGTTCAAGGGTAATCAGGAAACACGTCACCAGATTTCATACTAGTTTTGTTGAAATACTAGATTATGGTATAGTTGAACCTCTGTTCCTATTACGAATTTGTCCCTGCTAAGGAAACTACTGTTAGCATTAACTGTCTTCTTCTCTCTGGAGCACTGGTTTTTTGTTTGTTTGTTTTGTGTCTTCACTCAGCTTCTTTATTCAAGAGACATTATTTATTAAGAATCCAAGATGTGCTAAGAATTATGCTGGGTGGGAAAGGTCTCTATCCTTCAGAAACTTGTAGCCTGTTGTACATACAGCAGGCATGTGAACAAGTGAATTATAATACGAATTGGTAAGTGTTATCATGGGGACCTTCCATCCTCGTTTGCCTGGGATGGTGAGAGGTTATAACTGTTGTCTTGGAATAATTACTAAGAGTCTCCTTTCATTCTCAAATGTGTCCTAGTTGAACGACAGATTTTATGATGATGTGATTTAAAACGTGTACAAGATATTTTGTGTGTGCCTTGAAATGCGACAGACTAAAAAATCAAGGACGGTTTTCTCAGAAAATGTGATTTTTTGAGCTGTGGTAAGATGCTAAGGAGGTTGCTAGTCAGAGGAGGTAGGAGGAGGGGTAAGGATGCCCATTTTACATAAGCTAGAGATATAGAAAGGCATTAAAAAGTATTCAAGAGACGATGGCACAGGAAAAGCCCCTTGTGGCCGGAGCACTGCAGGGTGTAGGATTAAAGAACGGGAAAAATTTTTAAGAGGAGAGAGTGAGACCAGATTGTAGTGATTTAAGGAATGAATGAAAGTTGAGGAAGTGGAGATGTGAAATATAGTCACCTTATAAGGAATGTGGCCGTGAAGAGAGAGAGTGCTAGTCTGAGATGAAGGAAGAGAGAACGAAGGTAGTAGTTTGAGGTGAAGGAAGACAGAACTTGGATGTTCTTAAAATTGCTGGTGCACGTCAGAAGAGAAAGGGAGACAAAGCACGAAAGAGCGAGGGCGCGATCCCAAAGGAGGTGGGAAAAATGCCCTCAGGTGCCCAAGAGAATGGGTTAGCCTCTAAAACGGGAGAACTAGGAGATAAGGGAGGTAGAGAAGTTACAGGGTGGACTTGTGGGAGAGTGCCTAGTCTGACGTTTCCTTCATTTGGTGAGGTAGTAAAATGATCAAGCACAGCAGCTAAGGGGGAGGGCTAATGGTTTTGCTCTCAGTGTAGACAATGGCCAAGTGATTTTACTTCTTTGGACCTCCGTTTCTTCAAGTCTAAAGTGAGGGATTGCATTGACACCTCTAAGTTTCCATTCAGTTATGGTTCTGCGTTTTATCAAAATGTTATGAGGGACTAACGAACTTTGTTTGCCCTCCCTCCACCCCTCTCCATTCTGCAGAAGAGAGGCTTCTGTGGTCACATAAGTTTGGGTTACAGTTAAACAGGTTTCTTTACAATAGGACCTTTGAGAGCCTCTAGAATGCTAATGTCATTAACAGTCTTGAAGTGGGGGTTATAATATACAGCATTCTCCAAACTGATTTAACTACATAATCTAGTGTTCCAAGGAACGTAGTATGGGAAACATTCATCTAAGCGTTCATTCTCCTAAGGAGTCTATAAAAATGTTATCCCAAGCTAACGGGCTGACCACTTAGTGGCTCACTGGATGTGTGTTTGGAAATGATGCATTTCCTTCCAATATCAGAAGAAGAAGGAGAAACAAAACCCTGGGCATACCGAATATTAACAGAAATAAAACATGCAGCCCAGTCTAGGCACCAATACTTTGAGATGGTGGCAGAGAGCTCCTGCACCCGTCAGCTCTTTCCTTCGATAAGCTGAAGAGAAAGCTGAATAAGCTCATAAAGGTCTTATTTATAAGGAAGGCCAAGATGGCAGGTGCTGTGTTACCTGTTTGGTTTCAAAAGTTCCAAGACAGCTAAGGAAAGTAAATATAGAGCAGTGTGCCTTAGTTTTTTCATTTGTTTATATGGTATTTAGGGCTTTGTAGTTCACAATATCATCTAACTTTTTATTTATCACTTCAGATACATTGTAACGTATTTAGTATATCCTTTAAAAAAGAAAAGTAGTTCACTGCTCCCTCCCAGGAATAAAATAGTAAGTTACATTTTTCATAGTAATTCCTAGCACGTATGTCTTCTTTCTCAATTCTCTTTTCTAAGTTGAGTGATTATTTCATATTTATTTTTTGTACCTATAGGGTTTTGATTGACATAACCACTTTAATTTTGGTTGCTTTAGATTGTGATCATCTTGAGCTAGCAGACTTCTTCCCAAATAATTAACAGTTTGTACGACTTTGTAAAGTGCACGTGCAATTTCAACAGCAGATATGTCGTTTTGCTGATTTAGTCATCAGTCTTTTTATTGAGCACCTACTATGTGCTAAGCATGGTGTTCGACGCCAGAGAAAGAGAGAATGGGATGCCGTTGCTGTCCTGCCTTTTCATGTTTTTCTCCTTCTTGTGGTTCTTCCTCGGAATTCAACCCCTTCCTCCTCTTCTGGTCTCCTTGGCCACCCTTCACTCTACTGAACACATGCACACAGACAGACAGGACCACACACACACACACACACACACACACACACACACACACATTCACCACTCTTGATTAACTAAAGGGTTTGTGTCCCTTGTGGAACCTGCTTAGAGGCTGAGACAGTCAGTGGGATTTGCTTTCACTTGGAAACTAGAGGCGTGGTTTCAGGTGGGTCGTGGCCGGTTCACTCTGCCCTGTTGGTTTGCATTGCCTTTGGTCTCCGCAGGTGAAAATAGAGCATGGGAAGATGCAGACGCTGTGGCGAAAGGCGGTACCAGGGGGCCTGGCTGCCTCTTTTGAGAACTGGAGTGTTTCACGGGGACTGCCTGTTGCATAGAGGCTCGGCGGAATGTTGCACACATCTGTGATTTCTTTTACTTTTTCTTCACAGATTCTTAAATTGTGTTTGCCTTCTTGTCTCCCTCACTCTCTGTGGTACAAAGGTCGTAGGTTTCATTTGATTACATTTTGGTTTTCTGTTAAACTAGGCCGGGTCACCTAGCTCCACATAGCTATTCAGAATTTGCTCATTTGTTTTATTTTTTTTTTCTTTTTAACATGTCTACTGCTAAAAGTTAATGCTCTCTCCTTTTATTTTCACAGACTAGATGTCAGAGGACACAACATTAATAGAAGTCTGTCTTCCCGATTACCTTTCAGGAATAGACTTTCAAACCCCTTTTAGCAATTATAATCTTCAGTAGAAAGACATGTATAGTAGATTGACTTTAAAAAAGAAAACAAAACAAAAACTTATTTTCCTAATTCTTTGCTTTGAATTTGGGCTGTTTCGTTTAACTAGAGGCATTATTAGCCTCCTTGCCATGCATAAACATAGATTATATGTCAAGCATTTCAAGTGCTTCTAGCTTCTTAGGAAAAAACACGTTTGGGCGCCTGGGTGGCTCAGATGGTTAAGCGTCTGCCTTCGGCTCAGGTCATGATCTCAGGGTCCTGGGATCGAGTCCCACATCGGGCTCCCTGCTCCTTGGGAGCCTGCTTCTCCCTCTGCCTCTCTCTCTCTCTCTCTCATGAATAAATAAATAAAATCTTTAAAAAAAAAAAAACACGTTTGCTATCATATTGCTGTATATTTTTGAGCTTGTTTCTAACACCATACTTAAGAGCAAAGCTATACATAAATTTACCTTATGAAAGGCATCACCATCTCCTACTGGTATATCCAGTTAATTTGGATGTGTCTGGAAAGACCGGCCCCATGCTGCCTGTGCTCCTTACTGGATCATGTTCTCACGTGATAACCTGTTATCCAAACAAGTAACTGACCATATAAAATCTTTCTATTTCAAGATGGTTAGAACTACATGTTGAAAAAAATTCAATTTATATTTCTGATTCAAGAATTCTGTTTTTCATAGTTTTCAGTAAGAATGCGAAATAGAACATTTTATTTGTGGGGAACAGAGCCTCATTTGCTAAGACAGTAGGGTTAGAAGAAGAGTCCTTTCCCTAGGTATAAACAAACACATGTTTAGATGAATTTGATTGAACGTTTAAAATTTTTAAAGAAGAGCTGGCTTCTCGCTTCTTGGAGAGAATTCTTGAAAACAAATTTAAAAGCATTTTGATGTGCCTTTTCCTTGGACAGAACATTTTGTTCTTTATTGTAATTGCAAATTCCTCTGGCCCTGGCTGTAGTACATAGTTCCCTCTTCCCTTATTCCACAACTTCGGCTCTGTTTTTATTTGTTTTTAATCCTTAACGGGATTTCAGTTCTTAAAAAAGAGAGGGAGAGTTGATTGCCACTGACCTACTTTCATGGAGGTAAAATGAAATATTTGGTAACCAGATGAAATCTGGCTAGACTGAACAACTGTATGACCACATATTTAAGACTGCCACTCGCTGACTTACTGATGTTAGGTCACTCTTGGATTAATGAATGGGCTGTACTGTATTCTAGGCGTACTAAAATCACTGTCTAAAATAGGCCACGTCATGGAGCAAAGTTAAGAAAATGTCCACACTTACAAACCAGGGACAACACACTCAGATGCTTCCTAAGAGCAGATGCTTTAGGAATGAGTGAAGGAGGACTGACAGCAAGATCATTCCTTCTTTGTCACCATTGAGCACTAGCAGGCCGCTGACTTATGACGAGAAAGGCACAGGGTTGCTGATTCTTCTCTTTTCTGGATGTGCCAAATTCTCCGTTTTATGTAGATTATATCAGGTTTTTTTTTTTTTTTTTTAAATTATCGGGTAAACTAATCAAAGACTTCACAAACACTGTATGGTCTGCATTTTGTACATGTATTGCCACTCTGTGACCTCTAAAAACCTCATCAATTTGAAATATCAATTTAGTGTTATATTAAAAACAATATGCAGAAGTCAATGATCTATTTCCTTTGGAAAACAGTTTTATTTTAGAGTCCCATGGTCCTAACGTTAAGCAAAAGATGAAAAGGCAATTTGGGTTGATAATTCACCCAAAAGCATGTTAAAAAATGTCAAGAGTTTGAAGTCAATTCCTCATATTGTCTAATGAAATCTTCATTCTTAGTCTGTACTGAGTCTACATTTTAAAAATCATAGATTGGGGTAAGGCCTATTAAGAACCTCAAAGAATCTTAACTTTTGTCACCTAGTTCAATAATTTTAAAATTATAAAATTACATTTTTTGGTATAAATCTATCTTTGCAACATGAACTAGATTTTTGTTCTTCCTTCTTTAGAATGTACATATGTTCAAAACACTTGAACCACCCTCCAACTTTTATTTCTCTAGGTTAAATAATTCAGACTTCTTTACTATTTCTGTAAATCCTATTTTACACACTTTACATTGTTTCTCTGTTTTTTTCTAGACAGACTGGTATTATTAATAATCACACTAAATACCAAAGAATTACCCAACTGCTTTATTACATTTTCTATATTGTATATATTTACCTAGGTTAGAGACACTTTTTGAAAATGGTTCCATTCCAAATCAGGATTAGTTTTTGGTTCTTTTCAAGCTCTTACAGCTGTTTTACACATTTGTTTCTGCTGCTAGATATTGCGGTTCCAATGTATTTTTTTCTTCCATAAATGTGTAATCTTATCTCTCCTTTATTTTATTTTAAAATTTATGTCCATGATATAACCTTCTGTTTTGAATTCCAATTATGTCCATTCCTGACTTAGCCATAGCAGCTATCCCTGGTGTGATGTCATCTCTGAAATTAAGTATCATATGTTCCTTCTTTATTGAAGGCAGTTAGCTGGAGTGTTTAAGAAATACTGGCTTCATCCTTGGGGAACACTGTAGTAGGCTTCCTTGACATTGAATCATTGGTAACTGTTCTTTCCTAGGCCCAATTTGGCCATCTGATTTATGTGCTATGTATCTTAACAATTGAGGGATACTGGAGAAAAAGTGCATGTATTTTAATGTCTGGGTCACTGAAACTGAGGACGTCTTAAGCTGCCAGATTGAAATTATTTGTAGTTTTGGACTTAATTCATGGCACCAAATATTCTAGTTACACTTGTGGTTTTAGAAAGTATTTCCTTCTCATTTGGATTCTTAAATGCAGAATCTAACCCTGTAGCATATTATGTGGGTTTGTGACACTCCCGTAGGGACCTTGGGCTCATAAACCAGCGGATGGATTATATAATGCTGCATAAATGCCGTATTTTTTATCTGACAGACATAATCTTGATCCTATATTTTTATGTTACCTAACTGCTTTAGAGTACCACTTTTGAAGCAACCCATCAAAATGGAAATTGCTTCTAAAACATGTAGCAATAAATATTGGTCAAGGCTCTGTGTAATTCAGAGTGACTCAATACTTGAACACTAGTCAATTGAAATTCTCTGTTGTTTTTTAAAAAAGGTTGATCATTTCCATTTTATGGTATTACTTGATCCCTCTCTTTATTAGTTAGCCATATATTTCCTTTTCTTTTAGTTCAACTTCTATTTTCTGATTTGTCTAATGTATATCTGAGTGTGAAGCAAGCATAAAAACAGGCATAGATAAAATAAAAATCTAAAATATTGAGAATTTATATGGTATGGAAATTTAAACTATATATGAGACCAAGACACATATGTGGGGCCCATGAAACCAGTTACGACGAGATGAACATCACTAAGACTTCCAGCATAGAGCTTTGTCTCTGCCACGTTACATTTGAAAAACTTGCTGCCAGAGCTAAGATTTCTTTCCAGCATCTCATAATTTCACTGTTGTATTAATCATTTGACAAACTTGCTTGCTTTCTCTGCTTCTCTCTTCACAAATAATTGTTAGACCCTGTTTGTCCTTTTTTGAAAACATGAACAGAAATTCCCTAATACTTGCTGTCCTATTTTGCTTAATGGGAAGAGGGTTCTAGAGTGGTCAGCTCTGGCTTTAGGTTTTCCTTTCTCCCGCCCACTTTATATTGTCCTGGCTGGATAGTCGGGTGACCACTACCTTCACCATGCCTACCTCTTTAACAGAAGCCTTCTGAAGCTCCCGACTTTAACTGCAGTGAGTGTCAATTCCCTCCCCCCCACCTTACTTCTAAGGCTATAGTAACCTAGTCTCGTCTTCCATTCTAAGCAGAGATTTTTCTTTTTTTCTTTTAACCTTCCCATAGACACATTATGCACACATTTCTCCATGTTTACCTTTGTTCATGCGTTCCAAATCCTCTTCATTCTCCACAGGCAACTTCAAGGGTCATCTTGTGTGTAACTCTTTTAGGCTGCCGATCTCAATTCTAAACTTTTTCACAACTTTATCGGTAATATTCAATTTAGTTATCAATGAGATTATGCCTTATTTTTGTTTGCTGTTTTACATCCTGAATGTCAGACCTAGGGCCATGTCTTCTATTCCCAAGTTCCCACATGTTGAGCACACAGTTACCATTAGATATTCACTTCAGTGATGATTGATCTCTTGGCTCTTTCACATGAAGTATCTCTTATAGGCAAACATGGGCATAAAGACACTGGTTTTATAATGCTTCACTTCAATGAGAGTGAATGCCATAAAAATATCCTCTCTGCAAAGTGGAACTGTATGTTTAAATATTTTCTGACAAATTTCATTAATGGAGACGGGTAAGTAAGATAAATCCAATTCTTAGGGATTTATTGGACACTTACTTTATGGAATATAATTGGTACATGATGCAGTTTTCACTAAAAGGGTTCATACCCGACTTTTGAAAGCATCTGTTTACTAACTTCTAACTTAGCAATCTGGGATGATGTCTCTTTGTGGCCTTTTATTTAGGCATGTAGTTCTTTTTCATCAAAGATTTGTGAGGACTCCCTCGCCTTGATTTAACCCTGCATGCTAGTATTCACTTATTTCTACTTTGAAAACAGGACTACTACTAAAAAGTGATTATGAAAAACTAGTCTTAGAATAAAGAATTCATAAACTGCTAAATTTTAAGTTTGCACTGTTAGTCACAATGCAAAACATCTTGTTTCCTAGGTAGACAGGTACTTAATCAAATGGTAAGTGGAATCTAATGTAAACTAATCGCTTTTGTGACCAGATTCTCTATTCCTTGACTCTCTCTCTCAAAGAGTAACGCTTTGATGTGAAGTCAGTTGACTACTCTCAGTTACCTCATTTTGGAGTGAAGTCTAGCACTCTGAAAAGGAAAAGATAAATTATTCTTTGGGGAGCAATCCAGTTTCCTGAGCTGTGTATGAGGCTGGGGGTCGGGTGACCTGACTGTCTTCCAGTTGTAAAAGGCAAGCGTCGATAGACAGTGTGCTCTCTCTAAACTAGCCCTCAAAGGCCAGTGGCTTAGCTCGCAGCTGCCATTCCTACAGAGCCATTCTGGAGGAGGGCTTCTGTTTGTCTTGCCCGCTACGCCTGGCACTGGCTTAAAATGTTTAGATACTACTCCCTCAATATTATATCTAAAGAGTCTGGGCTGGGTTTGGAGAGCAGGGGAGACGGGGTTAGGGAAGAGTATTATTGTTCTGAATACCAGCCCGTTTTTTTTTTTTCTCTTCAAAACCTTCCAAATGCCTCTGAGAATCATGACTAAAACTTTGTCTGTCATTTGGTAATACTATTCTTCTTAACCGAAGGAAACTCTCTGGAAGCATCCAGCTGTGTGTGTGTGTGTGTGTGCGCGCACATATCACACACACATCATGATATGAAATATGTAACTATTAAGTAATGACTAGAGATTTTAAACGATAACACATTTTTCAAATCTTACTCAACAAATACAAATATATATTCTGCCCTTCAAAGCATATGTGTCCCTCCTGCTTGGAAAGTACTTTCGTCCCATGTCACTTTCTTCCGATTATCTCTAGCGTTGGCAACGCTTATCCCCTAAGAATGTATATGTATATGTGATTTGGAAAAATAGCTAAATGTCATTTGGAGCCCAGCCTTGTAAATGAGGCCTGAGGAGAATTGATCAAATGAAATTGATACTATTTAGCCTCAAAAGAGTTGTAACTATGCAGTACACCTGGTTTTCTTGTGTTCGTAACTGGAAGACGTGTGTTGTGTGTGTGGTCATGTATGCATAGAAAACAATACCGCCCATATTTCTCACTGCTTTCAGTTCCGCCCTTTCTGCTTCACACAGCAATGAAACTTTAGGTATGTTGTTGTATTGCTCATCAAAGTACCACTTTTAGAAGATTGTACTTGAAGGGTTTTTTAATAGCACTAGAAAGACTGCTCTGCCACGCCACAGAAAAGCTTTCCCCTGTGTTAAGTGTACATTTAATCAACATTATGGCAATTACAGCTCTTTTTAGAAGCCCTTCACCCTCTGTTTTGTGGCAGGAACTTTGTCTAGTATAAAACTGTCATAAGTAGAGGTAATTTGAAATTCATCCTCCTTTTATTTATGTCAGGATAAGTTAGGATGGGGGGATGGATTCCCATCTTTTTCTAATGGCAGGAATTAGAGTTGCAATCCATTCTGAACTTCAAAGATAACTTTTTAGCATCTCTACCACTTGAAATTGTTGTGACCCTATTTCTCAGTCATTGCTTTTATATTGTTTGAGTCATCTCATTGGACATCTCAATCGAGAGGTTGTTATGAGACTTAATGCCAAACTGAAGAAATCCAGACTGGATGATTCTCTCAGATAGTTTTGTGCCCTTGGTAGATTTCCCATGTACTTTTTTTTCCCTATAAAGCTGCTCAAAAAGAAAAGAGTATTGTCTTCTTCATATGTTTTCATGATGATTTTCATTTGGTAGTTTTATGCCACATGTCTTGAATGCAGTTCTGCAAACCCACTGCTGGGGGAGTGAAGTTCTCTTTAATAGTCATAATGCAAATCCAGACTGTCTGGGCATATCCTGGTTTGGCTTCCCGGTTAGTTATCCGTCCAGTAGCATTGTATTTCATGTCTTAGGAAAAACCATTTGAAGGGCTCAGATATACAAACTGAAGTATTCTTTCACTACAGATAATGATACTGCTAGATCATGAATATTGACCTAGAAGAAAAGCAGGCTCAGCCCTCCAGTGGATGAGTTGTGATGGCTGAGAGAGCCAATACAACCTTCATGGAAATCATGGGTCCTTAACAAGGGAGGTAGTGGTTCCTCTGAGCTCTACACAGATCATGTCACTGTTGAAGTTTTGGTTTTAGTCCTGGAATGCCTGTGACAAACATGAATTTTATCCAGAGGATGTTGTCAAAGAAAGTAAATGATCTGAAAAACTTTTGCTACTTTAAGTTGTTAAAGAAACTGGGAAAATTTGGCTTGACAATAGGAAGAAAGACTTCAGGGAAGACATGGTAATAGTTTTTCCTTATCTGAAGAGCTGTTTACCATATTATAGAAAATGGTAGATAGGCTCTGTGTGCATCACAAGAGGGTGGAGCAAAGAGTATAAATTAATTTGGAAAAATAATATTTCTGATTCTGAGCTACAAGTCTAACAAATTGCATTAAGACAGAATGTAGCAATGAGAGAGTATATTCCCATACCTGGTTAAGTATACGAAAGTGTGTTAGGTCCTTTGGGGATAGGAAACACGACTCTTACAATCTTACCTCTGGAAGGCTGGCTCCAGCTTTCCAGAAGTTTACAGTTCAATAATGAAAATAAGCATTTCCTAGCTCTAATAAAACTAGAAGATAATATTTTCATTAGATTGTGTTGATAAAACCCTTTAGGAAGTGGAAGAAAGAGAGATCACTTTGAGTGGATAAACATGAACCTTTCCCTCTTAGAGGCTAGGTTGGGGGCATACACCTGATAACTAGACCATCTGCTTGAGAGAGACTATAGAGAACTGAACTAGGAAAGGAAAGACCTGAGGTTTAATGGGTTAAATTCTACCCCTGGGACTTGGGCCTGTTACCTAACTTCTGGGCCTCTGTTTCCCCACCTAGAAAAAGAAAATTATAGTCTCAGTCATGATTCAATAATAGATTGTTAGGATCCATCTGGATGATGTTTGTAGAAGGGTTTTAAAAACTCAAAAAGGCCTGGCAAATATTAAGGATTGTTGTGACATAAAATTTCATTTATCTTGCTTTTACTATGTTTATGCAAAGTAAATGCTGAACTTCTCTTGAGTTTTAGTAATACCCTCATTGAGACCACATAGAATTTCAGGATAAGAATGCCTGAATAATACACTGTTTATAAGTCTCTGCACTCTGTGGGTGTGTGTTAAAGAAAGGAAATTTTGGATAAACATCATTATGCTCCTGTACTAGCAATCTGTTGTAAGGTACAACTCTTGAAGTGATAGCATTTACACACAGACGCACACATGTCTTGTTAGTGGAGATTTTTATCACTGATTTTTAACTGGAAAAACAGAAACTGGTGGCCTTGGAAATACAAAGAGGATAATATGTGAAATAATGCTATTACATAGAACTCTGTAGTTACATGATTAGTATTTAATATTAGGCAAAGAAGTTGAAAAAAACAACTTTAATAACAAAATTAGCTGGATCACAAATACAGCAGTCTAGTTCATGAATGTATATTTTCCAGGCCTGTCATAATTCCCTGTTCTGACTTTGTGGTTCTTAACTTTGGTTGCATAGTAGAATGACCTGGGGAACTTTAAAATCCCAGTGCCCAGGCTGTACCCCTAACTAATTAATTCAGAATCTCTGGGGGGTGAGAAGCAGTTACCAGTGTTTTTTAAAGTTTCCCAGGCAATTCCAATGTATACCAAATTTGAGATCCACTTCCCCATATCTATCTGTAGTACCGTATTGGATTTAATAACTGGAATGCTATTTTTGACTCCCTTGTCTCCTTCCTCCCTCTTTAATCTTACCAAGTTCTGCAAGTTCTCCCTTAGCTGTATTGGTTTGACCCTTACCATCCCCAGTAATGCTAGTCTAGCCAAGACCCTTTATAGCTGAGTATCTAGTCTTCTTCTTTCAGTTCCTCCTAAGTGGTATTACCAGGCCCTTTCAAACAACAGTCTTTCACACAAGAATTTTGTCATGTCACTTAAGAACTAACCCTGCTTTGGCACCTGGAATCCAGGATCCTTTATAACCAAACTCTTTTTAAAAAATGAATCTCCTGATTGCTTATGTTTCCTATTGCAACACTTTATTTTGGGGAGGGCATTGAGAGACCAGGAAGAGGACTTGTTTTAGAATTATGTCCCCTGTAATCCTGGGGTTCTGGGGAGGAGCCCTGGGGCAGGCAGGCACTGGGAAGGGCGGAGAGGGAGATGCTGAGCAAGAGGCATGTCTGGGCTCTCTTTTGCCCCAACCCCTTCCTCTTATTTCATCCAGAGCAGGTCCATTTTGGTTCCTTAATATATTTGGGTCGTGCCTAAGATTTGATTATAACCAAAAAGAGTGTCATTGCTAAAAGGAAAACAACAGCAACAACAACAACAACAACAACAACAACAAAACAACAACTCTGAAAACTACTGGTGGTTAATCCGTTCATTTCACAAGGGAGGAAACTAAGGCTCAGGGAGGTTAAGTGACTCATCCCAAGTCATATTGCTAAAATCTGCCCTTTGTCCCTGCTAGTGTGATCTCTTTACTTTCTCTGAAAAATCAGAAGAAATGTCATGCTAGCTCTCGACACAGGGCCTTATACATACAGGTGCTCAGCAAATATTTGTTGAATGAACACTTGAGTGAATGCTGTTCTGTGCGTTTCTGTTTCTGTTCACATTGTTACCATAAAAAGAATACTTCCTTTTTTTTTTTTTTTCTTTTCTAAATCTCCTTTTCACCTATAAAAGCAATCTGTCAAGGTATATCTCATCCTACTTCGGCCTCAAAATCTGTCCCTACACTCGTGACTACAAAGGTAATTTATTGGATTATATTTTAGCCCTTTTTAATACTGTCTTGTTCTCTAATTATTTTCTGGATGTCTCTCTTCTAACAAGATTGTGTGCCTGTGCCTTGAAGTGCGGGACCTTGCTATATACACCTTTTATATCTCTTCTAGCATAGACAAAGCTTAAGTCATACTTGTTGAGTCGGATTACTAGATTGCCCTGAAGCTACAGTGTAGTTTTTATGCTCCTGCTAATGGTAATTAAAACACATGAGAATCAAATATCCTAAAATATGAACTTTGAATTTTTACTCAGTAAAAGCAATGCCCTTTTATTAAGGAATTAAACAAATGGAATTTTTATGTCCGTAAAATGCCTTTCCCATTAAAATAAACTCACATTCTTTTCATTTTGACCTTTTTTTTTTTTTTTCAAAGCAAAAGATTGCAACAGGAAAAGAAAGTAGATAAAGTTATTTGTTGTCTGCCAGATTTTTTTTCTTGAGGTCTCTGGGTACTCACAGTCTCGGTCACTTAGCATATTAGTCCCTAAAAGCAAGGCCGAACTGCAGCTTCATGGGAAAGACACTGGGGAAATGTCCAACCCAGTGTGAGCCAAGTCACAGTTGCATTCCCTGTTCAAAGCCATATTTCCTGGCTGGATCAGTTGGAATTTTCTTTTGAAGAAAAGAGTGTTCCTGGATTGGTTTCAGGCCCTTTTCTTCACAGCAGTCATTCTAGCATTCTCCACAGAGTTCTTCATAAGCCAGTAGGAAAAGTGATTCAGTCATTTTCCCTGGAAAATGTATTCAAATGCACGTCGTGTCCCTTAAAAACTTTATGACCTTCTCGCTAAATGTCCATCTTCTTCCTTAGGAGAGTATTCTAGTGTATACACTAAGATTCCACGACAAGCAGCTCAACCATTCAGAATTCTTGGTATCATCTGCTTTAATATAGCATTCTTTCCATTTACTTACTGACTCTCATACACTGGTTCACTCAACAACTATTTACTGACCCCCTCAGGAAAGTAACAAAATACTTAAGAGTATGAATTTAGAGTTAGACTTGTATTTGAGTTCTTAAACTTAAGTGATGTTTGAACATGGGCAACTTATTTAATTTCTCTGGATCTCAGTTTTATAACCTATAATGTGATCATAGTAATGGCACCATTGCTTAAGGTCATTGTGAAAAATATGTAATGCCTATGAATACCTTTAGCATAGTGCCTGATGCGTGGTAGGTGTATTCCAAGTATCGTATCGCACTTACGACACGACACGTTCTATGTTAGGCAGTCTGCTGAGGATACCAGAACTAATAAGGCATGTTTTTTGCTGCTAGGGATTCAAAGTCTAGCCAGGGAGACATCTAGCTAGGCATGGTTTCATTATACAATACAGCAAGTTCCATGATACAGTTACGATGAGCGATGGGCACCAAAAGAGGGTGCATCTCACCCCGGGGAAGGGGAAGTTGGAGACAGCACAGAGAGTTTATCTGGATTTGGAAGAACATGTAGGCAGGTCCTAAGTAACAGGGTATGAGGTGAAAATGCAAACAAGCAGTGTGTGCAAAGGCATGTGAGCACAGAAGAGAATGCCGTATCTAGAACAAGTCAAGGTCCATGTGTGCCGGGTTAGGGAGTGATGGCAGGTTGAGATTGAGCTTGTGGCGGTATCAGCCTGCTCCCTTGACTGTTCCGCCCAGACTCGCCGCCTGCTGCTAAGAGGCATGGAAACTGCCTCAGAAAGGGAGGCTAGAGGTAGCTGGCTGCAGCGCGGACATGAAGCTTTGGGCTTGGTATGTGGCGCCTTTACCACAAGTAAAAAATGCAGTTAGCCAGAACCTCAGAAGAGGATGGATTTTCTAAGAAACGGTCTGGAAAGACTGGGTAGAGGGACAAAAAGGATTTAGATGGTGTATGGAAGGAGACTCTTCCACCTTAATTTTGGACATGCACTATACATCTGGATAGGCACACTCACTACTGCCTTATTTTTATGCCTACAGAATCCACCCTGGGTCTCAAAAGTCACACCATTTTAGAAAAGTGCTCATGGAACTTTATGAACTAATTCCCTCTGGGTAAACTTGCTTTTGATGAAACGAAGAGGCCATGCAGTGTAGTGGAATCACTCCATGCTCTAGACCTTAGACTTAGGTTACCTAGAATCTGGAATTCATGCTTCTGCTGACAAACTTTATGACCTTTTGTAAATATTGGGCCTCAGATTTTTACTGTGTCAATGAAAGGTGGGTAGTAGACAATACGAGTGATAATTTCGTTTTTAAGTTCTATAAATTCAAAGTCTCTAAAATATAAGTTGTTGAAAAACAACAACAACAACATTGGCAGACGACTGGGTGGCTCAGTTGGTTAAGTGTCTGCCTTCAGCTCAGGTCATGATGCCAGGGTCCTGGGATGGAGTCCGTCATCGGGCTCCCTGCTCAGCGGGGAGTCAGCTCCTTCCTCTCTCTCTGCCCCTTCTTCTCCCTCTGCCCCTCCCCCAGCTTGTGCTCTCTCTCGCTCACTCTCTCGCTCTCAAATAAATAAATAAAATCTTAAAAAAACCCAAGAACAACAACAATGGTACATTCGAACTTTCAGTGAATATAGAGATCAAGGCAGATGATACAGGGCAAATACCGTCTTTTTGTTAAGGACAGGTCTGCGAAACTGAAGCAAAGGGGCATTTTAAGAGGGGCAGGGAAATAGCCTAATATTATGTGCAGTGAAAGCGAGGAACCAAGGGAACTTGAGCCTCTAAACGTCCCTGCTCCTCACAGACACACCCAATAACACAGAAATGTTGGTTTCAAAAGACAAAACAATCAAAAAGAGGATAAAAGTCAGGCTTTTGTCAGGAAGGGAATAGGTCATTTTAAAAAGTAGAAGCTACAAGTTAGCACAATAATATACGTCCTGAGATTCTTTTCTAGCTCCCAAGTCTTTATCCAAAAAGTCAGTTACTGATTTTGTAGATTGCACAGGGATCTCAGGGTGGGTGACACTGTAAGAATTTGAAAGCCATTCTTTCCATTACAATATAGTCTCTCTTTGTCATGTATATGTTAGGAGTTACCCAATGTTCTACAAAAGCTCAGTTTTCAACTTCAATGTATAAGAATTACACTAACACAATTACTCAATTGCATTTGCAATGGTACAGACTAGCACAAATTACTAAGTAACCACAGACCAGTTTTTGAAGAACAGATTATTCCAGACAAATTCAATTTCTTTACATGTTAAAATGACAGGCCATGTATGATGGGGGGTGGAGGGGTGGATAAAAGATGAGTAGGGGTAAAATTGTAAGGTATCTTGAATCTCACATGATGTCATCAATGAAGTAGACATAACATTTTGAGGCTGTCTTATTGTTGGGTTGATTCCCACTCACTAGCCATGATTTACCTGCCTTTAGGAGAGTATCCCAAGGATATCTTCCATGGTCACCAGGGTCACTGGTGTTACCGGTTAAGGTCTCTGTCCAAGCATGCTCACCAGACTTTTTGGTGAAGTACTTTCTTTGGTCTTAAAATTAATTTCGTTCTTATTTCCTTGACTATTAGCAACTCAATCATAAATTTACTCAGTCACAGATTCTAATTAAAAATCAGTTAACCAGAAAGTGTGGAAAGCTCTCATAGTCTAGAGGAGCTTAAGAAGACACGATGACTAAAAGCAATATGGTAGTTTGCATGGGATAAAAAGGAACATTGGGTAAAAACTAAGGAAACCTGAATATTTAGTTGATAACAGAGTATCAATATCGGTTCACTGGTTGGGACAAATGTACCAAGCTAAACTAATATTTTTTTTTTTTTAAAGATTTCACTCATTTATTTGACAGAGAGAGACACAGCGAGAGAGGGAACACAAGCAGGAGGAGTGGGAGAGGGAGAAGCAGGCTTCCTGCAGAGCAGGGAGCCCGATGCGGGGCTGGATCCCAGGACCCTGGGATCACGACCTGAGCCGAAGGCAGACGCTTAACGACTGAGCCACCCAGGCGCCCCCAAGCTAAACTAATATTAAGATGTTAACAATACAGGAAACTAGGGGCACCTGGGTGGCTCAGTCGGTTAAGCATCTGCCTTCGGCTCAGGTCATGTTCCCAGGGTCCTGGGATGGAGCCCTGCTTTGGGCTCCTTGCTCAGTGGGGAGCCCACTTCTCCCTCTGCCTGCCGCTCCCCCCCGCTTGTGTGCACTCTCTCTTTCTCTCTCTCTCTCTCTCTAGCTCGCTATCTCACCGTCTTTGTCAAATAAATAAATAAAATCTTTAAAAAAAAAACAAACCCAGCAACACAATACAGGAAACTGGGTGTGAGGTATAAAGGAACTCTGTGCTATCTTTGCAACTTTTCTCTAAATCTAAAACTATTCTAAAAAAGTCAGCCACTGGGCGCCTGGGTGGCTCAGTTGGTTAAGCGACTGCCTTCGGCTCAGGTCATGATCCTGGAGTCCCAGGATCGAGTCCCGCATCGGGCTCCCTGCTCAGCAGGGAGTCTGCTTCTCCCTCTGACCTTCCCCCCCCTCTCATGCTCTCTCTCTATCTCATTCTCTCTCTCAAATAAATAAATAAAATCTTTAAAAAAAAAAAAATAAAAAAATAAAAAAGTCAGCCACTTATCCTTCCCCTCCCCCACCCCGCCACACAAACCCATTGCCTTATTCAGTATATGTTGCATCTTATTTTGGCTTCACATATCTAGAAAAATGAGTGTAGGAAGGACCAGGAAAAGTAAAAGAAGATGAGGAAGGATAAAAAAATAAAACCAGATGAGTTAAACTTATCTGGCTTAACAAAGAGAACAGTGTTTTGTGGTTCTGAAAATTGTTTCTAATTTTATGAAAGGCTTTCACAAATATGTCACTGAATAGAGGACAAAAGGAAACAGACTTGAATTATAAACAGAGAGAATTTAGTTTAGAAAGAATAATTTTTACATAAAAAGCTGATTTACTATCAAAAGAGTCTGATAAAAGTAAAGGCAAATGTGGGAAACTGTATTTTAGAAGAAAAGGATTTTCTCCTGCGCTCTCCCATATAGTAGCCACTAGCCACATGTGGCTGTTCAAATACAAGTTTTAACTAGGAAAATAAAATAAAGGTTCAGTTCCTCATCTGCTCTAGTCATATTTCACAAACATAGACCATTCCCGTGATCACAGAGAATTCTATTGGTCAGCGCTGAATTCTACGCAAATTTAACGGTCATTGGAGTTGAATGATTTGAGGTAAAATTACTCATATTTGGCTTTGGATGTTACATATATAGTTATGTTTACGAGTTGCATGTCTTGGGAATTCACAGAAATCCAAACAAAACTTTGAAACATTAAAGTTTTCTATTCCACATCTTTTCTTTCCTATTCCATGCAGGGAATAAGCTTTCAGATAAGATACTGGCAAAGCCATGCCTGTTCTTCAAACTTGATGATTCACAGTTTTCTTGAGACAGATTTTGTGGCCTAAAGTAGAGCTTCAAGAGTCAACAAGGATATTCGTGCTCCCGAGAAAGTTTAGCACATAAGCAGAGTGTGTATTACCATAAGAATTTGAAAGCCATCCCGCCCTCCTTCCATTAAAATATAATCTCTCTTGGTCACATAAATGTTAGGAGATACTGTCTTTATAAATATTTTATTGCACAAATATTTTGAATGTAAATTCTTTTTTGTATTATAACCTATGGAATTTCCATTTCTGAATATCGTCTAAACTGGAGTAGGAGTGCATATCTCGGATAATTCAGGCTGAGGGCTCTCAAAATATATTTCAAGCTAATATACAAGTTTGGTCATCTGTATAAATAAAATTGGATGTTCACTTTTTTTTAACATACAATATTATATTAGTTTCAGGCATACAATACAACTCTATACAAGCGTAAGCATGGAGGTGATACGTGTCTTCAAAATGTAAACTGAAATAATTGTCAAATTTTCTAAGAACTGATACCAAGTAACACTTACTACTTTAAAATAATCTTGGTTATGTTTTTCACTTTTACTCTAGATGTTTTATAGGGCCTGGAGGGATGGCATGGATTAGTATAAAGCTATATTTCTCAGTCTGGGTGCACAGACTCTTGTCCATATGTGTATTACTGGAATCCATGAGAATTTGTAATTTTATATTTTCATTTTAATGATACAATGAAAAATGTTTTTTAGGAATAAACATAAAATTTTCTTTGATAGTGACCATTTCAATCGAAAAACATTTTTTTATAGAAGAAACTTAATTTTTTAAGTCAATGTTTCCCCAACTGGGCACCAGGTTTGTAACCTATGATAGTTTCAAAATAATTTTTCCTTTGAAAATGAGTTGATATGTTACTCAAGTTTAAGAGACCTTTTATAATGAATTTAAACAAACAAACAAAAAGACATATTCATATGTGCTCTCTTCAGCATGATTTATCTATAGATTCAGACATAAGTGGCAATTTGATTCCAATCTGGTATAAATTTCCAGTATCCATTTCTAATGCATTTGCTGATGAATATTGAAGACACCGTAAGTTTGTAGACCATGTCTGTTGATATTCTTTCATTTTGTACAAAACACCGCTCCAACCCCCCCCCCCCCCCCCGCCGCCAGGTGTATCTTTAGCAGGACAAAATTTTGTTGCTACTGAGGCATTTTGGCAAAAGGGCCCTTGAATGAGTATTTTAAAATATTTTTTATATATCAGAGTTCTGAGCCTGTGAAAGTGAAGGCAGAACCTAGGTATTCTTTTGGGTCAAGACTCAAAGAAACAAACATGGAGATGATATTAAGGTAACACAAATGAAAAGAAGATAAAAAACATGCCCATTTCTTTGAAATCTGAGATGGAAATTTAAAGTGTCATATGTTTTTGGATTACAAAGTGCTCTGCAGAATTCAAAATCCTGGCCAAGAGTATTCCTTTGGTGATTTGTATTCCTTCTCCCTTCAAAATATAAGGGATGAAACTTTTCTTTTAAGTTAAAAAAATGGTTCCACAAGACCATAACATTAAATGAAACTTAGAAGTATCGGTTGGGGCTTACAGGGCAGGATCCATGGGTAAGAAGGCCAGGTTCTTACAGGAGACATGAGACATTTTGTGAACTGTACTCAAATTTGGGAGTTACAATTGTGAGTAGTTTAGTCCCTTTATTTAGGTAGATTTTCCAACAGCATTGAATAGTCTCACCTGAAACATTTTATATCCCCGTGTTTCCCCACATAGATGAATACTTATATATGAATGTCTCTTGCCCAACTTTCCTCCTACCACATATAAATGGCAGGGGTTCCATATAATTGGGAAGATGAGGCTGACCTGGGTGAGCTAAACAAACAAACAAACAAACAAACAAACAAACATTCAAGCATAGGACATGGCAAGTAGAAAAAGACTGATGCTAGAAGCAGGTGTGTGTGGCATGCAAATATACAAATACCTGGATCAAGGAGCTCTGAGTCTGGGTCAGTGTTTCACAAGACTTTGCCCATTATCAGAATGACCCAGAGGCTTGTTAAAATACAGACTGCTAGATCCCACCTAGAATTTCTGATTTAGTAGATCGTGGGTAGGGCTCTCTAAGTTGCATTTCTGACAAGTTCGTCTGTGGTGCTGTTTTTGCTACTCCAGGGACTACATTTTGAAAATCACTGGTCTGTTGTAAGACTTTATAGATTTATAGGTAGTTAGGTCCACAGCTCCTATGTGCATGATGTCACATCTTCCAACTCTTACTGCTCATACCATATAAAAACTATGTGTCAGATCTTACACAACAAGAACAAACACAAACATACTCTCTCAGTTCAAACAGAGAAATTGGAAACAAGGGACACTGAAGGAATAAAAAGAAGAAAGGAAATTGGGGTTTATCCAGGCCCTATTATATCTATTTCTATTAATATTACTCCAGTTCTTTTGGATCAATAAGAAGAGACTACGGTTAACCCAAATGTAGCATGAAAAAAAAATTCATTGCCCTGGTTTTATATAATTTTCTAAGATTTAATCTAAGAACACTCATGTACATAAAGACTCTCAGGTGAACATGTATTATAGTTTTCCTAAAGGGTCATATTCAGAAGCTACTCTAGATCCATCAGAAGTAGTGAATTTCAACCACTACTCAAGTTGATTTCAACTAAGACGGAAGTTACTCATCTCTTCTTCCACAAGCTCAGTCTGTACGTCTCAGAAAGCCATTTAAATACTCAGTGCCTCGGCTTTTTTGTCTATATTAAAAAAAGAAAAAGAGGTCCCAGTCCTTATTTTTTGGTCAGGAATGTTATATATAACAACCATACATGCGACGGTCATGCAACTCTTAGAAAGAAGGCACTAAAGAAATCCGAAGAACTGCATTATAATTTTCTTAGACCTAGTTTTCTACAGAATTCCTCGATTCTACTTCAAGGTTTGCTTATACCAAAAAAAAAAAAAAATAATAATAATAATAAATTTTCTTCAACTTTAGGGTCTTCTTCAAAATATTTTTATCACAGCCCTGAAAGCATTTCGGTTTTGTAAAATTAAACAATTGGCCTACATCACTCGAATTCTAGGTTAAAATTGCCATTTTGATTTCAGTGCCTCTTCTTAAAGACAGTTAATACAACCGGCAGTGCAACACTGAAAACAGCCTTGGAACAGAATTGTCTTTATTCAGATTTCTCTCCATATAAACTGTGCAGCCCAGGGATATCAGCAGCAGCATTTCTTGAATGATAGAAGTAATGGAGAAGTCATGAAATGGGGCATTACCTCAGTAATAAATTTCTACATTAGAAAAGCTCAGCTCAGTCTCATCTGTGTTTAAAAAAACAAACAACAACAAACTGAAAAATAATACCCCCAGTGGGTACAAAACGTAAATATGAAAAGCTCCTCTTTCCCACTTACTTGCAAGAGATACTGAATTTGGGTAGTGAAACAAAATTCTTCAATCTTTGTAGGACACTTCCACTTACATATACAGTAGACTTGAAGGGAGGCAGGACCTGGGAGGGAAGGAAGAAAATCAGGGTTCCAGTTTGCTGCTTAATAGCTGCATCCATCCATTCATTCCCTGTCATATCAAGTACCTCCTATATGCCAGACAAGAATAATGAGAATGCTACCAATAATATATGAATCTATTAAATGTTAGCTATGTAGCAGGCACTATTTGATAATATTACATGTATTACTTCATTTAATTACCCACCAATTTATAAGATAGATACTATTATTATTATCTCCATTTTAACAGGTGAGGAAACCGAGGCTCAGGTATGAGGAAACAACTTTTTCATGGTCATTCACCAAGTAATTGCTAGAGCCAGGAACTTGTGCTCCAAATCAGGTCTGTCTGACTCCAGACTCCAATCTTAACTTCTGGGCTGTCTTGCCACTACTCTACACTGGGCCAGGGCCATGAAAACAAAATAAGGAACAAAACAGACACCATCCCTGCCCCAGCGAGCATCTGAGCTTTAGTTTCCTCAGTGCAGGCTAGGGTGATTTATGGCACAGGGTGGCTTTGTCACTAGATCTTTTATAAATCCCAGGCAATTAAATGAAGGCTTTCATGAAACCAATACATGTAATTGGCAGAGTAATTTCTGAACATCTCTTCTCGGGAAATGCATAGTAATCTCGGAGAGTTCACTGAACTTGAGCTCGTGCACTGAGATCTCGGGGTAAGGCACCATCTAGGATAAGATGAAGACAGAAGAATGGACTATGTTTATATTCTTGGCTTAAAAATTCTCCTTGTCCAGAGGAGAGTCAGCTGTCAGATTTAACTTACTACAGGAAACAACAGAGATGAAGTCTTCTTCTCTAGCTCTCTCCCCTTGGGGACCCAGTGTCTCACAACAAGTACATTCCCATTTGAAGAAATCCTTAAATGAATCCCACACCCCAAGGTAGGTGTTTGTTTACACTCTGAAGATCCAGCCCCCCCCACTCCCCACCCCTCCACATTTGGGGCAAGTTAATTCTAACACTACCCACCTGCATCTCTTCTAACTAAGGGATGTCATTTTTGTTTTTAATAATCTTTCCTTGTCATTAGCTGCTTACTTCCCGTCCTCACACACATATATTTATTTTCTAGCCAGAAATTCTAACCAGTTGTATACTGGTATTAAAAAAAAAAAAAAATCAACAATATAAAATGTAACTTTGTGGTTTCCTATTGTATTTTGCTGTATCTCTTTCCTCCTTGGAAAGATACAGAAATAGCAGCTTACAGAAATTAAGGCAGAATAAATCTCATCTCCAAGAAAATGTGCAGAGCGGAAGAGGATAAACCAGATTACGAAAGTTATAGTATCCCAAAAATATGTGGCTGGTGCAAAAAAGATACTGAACTGAAAAGTCTGTACCCAGGAGACAAAATGTGTAATTATTTGACTCTATGGAGAGTTTGAACTTAACTGTAAACATCATCATTGTTCTTTTGTTGTTGTTGTTATTGTTTTTGCTGTATTATTACGCTGTCTGGCAGAAGCATGGCAACAAAACAATAACTACAGCACTTTGTTTTTCCATAGAGGGTTTTTCCTTGAATTTCCATGAGGTCATGTAAGGAAGCTTCTTCAATAAATCAGTCATCATCTTCAAATATTTGTGAAGCACTAATGTGTGTAAGACACTGTCCTAAATCCCTTTAGAAGCTTACAGTCTAATTGAAGGAGACATAGAATATATACTTGAAAATATAATTAAGGTGGGGTGCCTGGCGGGCTCAGTCGGTGGAGCATGTGACTTTTGATGTCGGGCTTTTAAGTTCAGCCTCACATTAGGTGTAGAGATTACTTAAAAAAAATCTTTTAAAAAAGATAAAATAATTTAAAAAAAAAGAAAGAAAATATAACTAAGGCATTAAAGCCTGTCTCACAGATTCTATATAGGGGCGCTTCTTTCTGTAAACAAGTACCCCAAGCTCATCCGTTAGTATCTTGGCTTTCTAAATGTTATCACAGTACCATAAGATGTGCAAAATTTTCATAATAAATCTTGGCAAGCAGATCAAGGATTCTCCTCTTTAACAAAACCAATCAAGTAGAATAAAAAAAAAAAACTTGCTACATCGAACCACTGAAATAACTTCAGTTATCTCATTGTCAAATAATTTTTTAATTCTACATTATGATTGAAGAGTGAAGAAAAAAAGAAGAGAGGGAGATAGCTCTGACCTGGGAGCTAACACAATACATCTTAAAGAACTTCAAAGTAAAACAATTATCTCAGCAACAGGGATGATTTGGCGTCCCTTTGTTAGCCATTTATGTCACCTGTGTAATACTTTGACATTAATTTAGAAACTGGCATTTCTAGAGTCTTGCCATATTGCCAGGATATTTCTGTCTCGATAATATATTGATTATATTATTGTAATGAGTTGGCCAGTGACTCAGAGTTACGAAGAAATTATACTAAATTTATCTGAGAGAAGAATGAAGAAAACTTCAGAATTACTGTATGCATGTCTCATATCCTTGTCATGGTAACACCTATTTGGTAGCTTGAGAGCAGCTCATGCTTTTTAAGGTGAATCAGAAGCTGTAATTCTCTGATGTTATATAGTACTTAACCACATGGACTGGTGCTTAAAATACAGTAAAAATCCTCCCCGGTTCTAAAAAGATATTAAAAAACAAAAAACCTAGAGAAGTGAAATTTTGACTCTTGTTTACTTTCCTGAAAATGCTCGGGGGTGTCTAGTTTTTGAAACCGCATGGCCAATTTTGGCAGTTATCTTTCAGTTGCCAATATGTTGACCTATCACAGACGGGTGAGAGGTAACCGTGTCAATGACGAAATCTGTCGGTCTGTTCTTAGATGATGAGGTAAACCGTAGGGCAGTTTGTCAGGAGGTATGACCATATAGGGCTCTGAGTTCAGAATATGCATCCCACTCCCACTGAATGCTTCTTGAGGATGTATTGTCATGGCCATAAGTTCCTTTCCTGCATGTTTGGTTTGTCATTGTCTCTGGCATGTAACCCGTCTGAGAGCACTCCCTGTCTCATACATGCAGCCTCCAACATGCGTGATCACCTCAACCTCCTGAAATGGTCATATGCTAGGGAGGTTAAGTCCCTTTCGTCTGTGCTTTGTTTTGTTTTTTCCGTCTTCTGTTCGTAAACCTACCCTCCCCCACCTGTGCTGTACATGGAATATTTGCCAATTGCTAAGGTGTAGAAAGATGATGATGGTGGTTAACGGAGTTTATGTGCCACACCTTCAGCTCAGAGGATGGGCACACTGAATCTCCAGTCAGTCACAAGCTGGGTGCAATCTCTTGTAAAATACTGTTGGCCACGTCGTGCCAAGCGGATTAGCATCATGTTATAGCGTAGTTCCAATTCCAGTCTGATCTTGATGTTACAGTAGGTTAAGTATTATTGATGAACTAACCGTGTTCCTAAAATAAATCAATAGCATTCCTTAACAAAGATTTTCCAAAAATAAACAGAACTGTGGAGGAGACTCTTGTCATAAAGGCTAAAAGTCTTTGCTCTTTGCCAAATTTGTTTTACTGTATTTTGCATATATCTCAAGTGCTTAGTATATTTTGAGGAAGGTATTAAGCTGCTTACAGTGCTCCATTCATAAAAGATGAATACACATTGTGTTATCATTGCACTATGTATCTACTAGTAACTCCAATTAGGTAGTTATTTTGTGCAATCAAGGTAGTTGTCTTTATGGGTTTCTTTTGTTTTATTTGATTCTAAACGTTCAAGACCATTTTAAAAAGCTGGCTTACTCTATTATTCTAACCCAGCGTTGCCAGCCATGGTGTGTGCTGTGGTATTAACACTGCATCATTTTAATATTTGACATAATGCTTCATAGCAGCTAAAATTTAAAAGAGATCACATTTATTTTAAGATAATTATAAAATTATTGTGGTGCAGCCAAGCAGATCGCTCTTGTGTTGCTGAAGCCAAGCTTTTCTGTCCATCAGAATTACCTTTCTGTATATATTTTCTATACAACAAAAGACAACAGGTCTTGTGATAGTCATTCCTGCTTTTACTTAGATAT
Source organism: Halichoerus grypus (assembly GCF_964656455.1). Classification (NCBI taxonomy): domain Eukaryota; kingdom Metazoa; phylum Chordata; class Mammalia; order Carnivora; family Phocidae; genus Halichoerus; species Halichoerus grypus. The sequence goes on along the minus strand of NC_135715.1, from coordinate 127,271,734 downwards.
TCCATTAATGCACAAAATGTTAGAACATCCTTTGCTCCCCGTAGAAGTATCAGTACTTCAGTAACCACCAGTAGGTTATGAGTGAGAATTTAACTTCTTAAATCACACATGTCTATGTTGTAAGGATAACCATGTGTAATCATAGAAGTCCTCTGCAATTAGAATAAAGAACATTTTTGGCACTGGGGAAGTAGAGGCTAATGCCTTGATGTACATCAGTTTTGTTTCTTTGGGAGTTTGCTCAGCAGATTCTGAATCATGAAATCTTTACTATCTCTTTGGAAGAAAGCCACAAGAATAGCTTGAGATGTAGAATTTGTAAAAGGAAATTGTCTTATTCAGCTTTGCTGTGACTGACAGTTTCATTGGAGAATGTGCCATTTCAATTTATCGTCAATCTACAGATTTTAGAATGGATTTTCTTTCTAACCCATAAATAAGTTATAATAATTAGATATTCATTCATACAATAATATGTATGAAGTCAAATACCTTGCCCTATTTCTTGGTTTCTAGAAGCTAAAGTGTATGTTTAGTTGTATTTGGGTATGGATTTATTAGAGAATGTACCCTAAAATGTGAGAAAAATGACAGTCATGTTTTGAGTGATTTCGACCAACTAATTTTTCAGTTTAGAAAATATACCTAAACAAAAAGTGATTAAACTGAGTAATACTCAACTGGATGAGTGTCTTTCCTTTTCTTTAAATATGTGATAAGAGGTTCTTTTTTTAATTATTTTTTATTTTTTGTTAACTATGCTGCTAGAAATTCTTCCTGAAATTGATCCTAAATCTCACCTAAGTTTGACCAATTTTAGGGGCACCTGGCTGGCTCAATCAGTTATTAAGCGTCTGCCTTCGGCTCAGGGCATGATTTCAGGTCCTGGGATCGAGCCCCACATCATCAGTCTCCCTGCTCATTGGGGAGCCTGCTTCTCCCTCTCCTGCTGCCCCTGCTTGTGAGCTCTCTCTCTGTCAAATAAATAAATAAAATCTTAAAAAGAAAAAGTTTGACCCATTTTAAGCTTTGCTTTAACCAGGGATAGAGAAAAAAAATGGTTTTCTTTTTATTATTACTGTGTGATAATTTTTCATGATTTCTTAGGAAGAGCTGGGATTCCACCTGAATTAGGCGTCATTCCCCTGTCTCTTCTGAGAGGGCTTATCTAGGGAACCGGTGTATTTAAATGTTACTAACTAAGCATTTTATCTTACTGGATCTTTCAGCAAAGTTCAACAAAGTGGACCACTGCCTCCAAACACTGTCTTCTCCTTGTTGACCATGACCTCCTAGTTTTCTTCCTAGCTTAGTAGTAGTCCTTCTCATTATCCTTTACTAGTTCTTCTATTTGAACTCTAAATGTCAGATTGTTTCCCAGGGCTTGGCCCTTCTTTTTAATCTACACACTCTTCCTGGGTGATTCCATCCAGCTCCATGGTGTCTTTAAACACCCTTTTGGGGGGAGCAGATGGTTCTCAAGTCTTTCTCTCTGGTCACAATACCCTAAAACACCAGTACCCTGTATCTAACTGCCCCCCTGGACACCTCGACTTAGAGGTCCAATAGGTGTCTACGAATCGAAGAGACCAAATGTGTAGCTTATATAGTTCTTTCCCTCCAGCCTTGAACTCCTCCTGATAATTCACTATCAGAGTATATAGATTTACTATTTGCTTGCTTGCTAAAACCAAAACCCTCTGAATTATCCTTGATTATGCTCTTTCCCTCAGTTCGAGCTGCTGCTAATCCACCAGGACAGTAGCTGTTCTCTTGGCAGAACATATGAGACAGTTCTTGTCATTCAGAGTTAGAAGTTTCTCCTGACCATGAGAACCAAGGTAGACACCCAGTTGTTTTCTATTCTATCATCCAGTTTAATTATCTGACTAGTTCTTATCTCCATCAGAGACTTTTCTTATATGTTATTTGTGGAGTTTTTGTCTCTTTCCCTGACCTTTGTGAGGCATTTAGTGAAACAGTTGTTGAGTGAATGAATGTTTGCTTGTCTGTTCATTCATGCATAGTCATAAACACCGCTTGAGGGTCATCCATGTTCCAGGTGCTGTGCTAAGGATATGGTGATGCTTGCTTGCCCTCACTGGTTTCACAGTTTAGTGAGGGAGTGAGCCATACAAATAACCAATTACAGTACAGGCATAAAGAACAAAACAGTGGAAGCTTATCCAAAATACAGAAGCACTTGGAAGGGCAAGTGTGGAGTTGGAGGAATCCCAATATGATTTGTTTGGGTTTTAAAAGATGAAGTGGGGGGGCGCCTGGGTGGCTCAGTCGGTTAAGCACCCGACTCTTGGTTTCAGCTCAGGTTATGACCTCAGGGTCCTGGATCGAGCCCCACATCAGGCTCTGCACTTAGCAAGGAGTCTGCTTGAGATTCTCTCTCCCTCTCCCTCTGCCCCTCCTGCTCATGCTCTCTCTCTCTCTCTGAAATAAATAAATAAATCTTAAAAAAAAAAAAAAAAAGATGAAATGGGGTATTTCACATAAGCAATGGGAAAAGAATAGGGATTTCCAGGCTGAGATACTAGCATATGCCAAGGCACAGTGGTGTACAGAACCTGGGGAATATCTGCAAGCATTTGTTCTTGCTGAAGCATGGAATGTGCATGGAGAATGGAGGGAATCGAGCTCGAAAGGCAGCCCATGGGCAGCAAGGGCCTGGATTTTCCCATTAGGAAGGTTAGACTTCATCCTGTGGGTAAACTAATGAATTTTGACAGTGTTTAAGCCAGTAAGAAATATGTTTACATTTTAATTTTAGAAAGGTTTTTTTTTTTTTTTTTTTTAAGCTATAGTATGACAGAGGGATTTAGAGGCAAGGAGGCCAGTCAGGAGGGCAGAGGTGAGGCAACAGATGCAGGCTGGAATGAGGCAAACATGTTGGGAAAGAAGAATATAGAAATGGAGAAAGAAGTCACAGGTAAATCTGCTGTATTTGGTAGTCTGTGGAATGCAAAGTGGTTCACAGTGGAAATGAGGAGAGAGGACTCATCCCAGGGTTTCTATCTCTGGATACTAGGCCTCTGGGATGACGCTAACCAAAAACAGAGGGTAAAAAAGGAGAACAGGTTTATATGGGAATAGTATTCATTTGATAAATACAATATATGTTGAGTGATTATATGTTATATAAATCTATCTAGACATATGGACATAGATATCTATTATATATCTCTCTACCTGTCTATCTATGTATCCATAGACAGAGTCACTGTGCTTGCCCCCCCCCCCTTTTTTAATGAGTGTAGTTTTAGACTTCTCAAGTTGGAGGATTTACAGGAAATCCACTGCAGGGTACAAAATATCAGACTTCATGTTCAAATCTCCAAGTCAAGTCCTCATTTTGCCACCAGCTAAGCGTGCGATTGTGGGATTTCTCTGCTTTTCTTTCCTCACTTCTGTCATTCTGATGCCAGGATATTATTTCCAAGAGAAAGTTACCTTCTGACTTTCAACCTTTCCTACTAGAACATAGATTCCAGTTCTTCAGTCATTATCCACGCACTCAGAGAATAATAGAATACTAGGTCTTAGAAGGAGAGCATTTTAAACCAAGGCCCCACCTTTCTCACCCTTGATGTCCGTTGAGAAAACAGAGGTGCACAGAGTTTGGTTTGTTGCAGTGAGTCTACGTTGAGCTAAGCATCGGAACCTAGAACGCCTGATTTCTAGTATACCATCTTGACCTACTTCTCAATGTAATGATCCACATTATCCCCAGTTCTGACTCTCCTGTGGTCCTAAAAACCCATATAAGTTTAGACCTTTGGAAGATACAGCTCCTTTTTTGTTGATTCGTCCTTTTTGGGAACAGGAATATGCTGAGGATGGGAGCAGAGGGAAGTGCATCAGTGTCCACCTCTGGCCCTTAAAGGGCTTCAGCATGAGTTCGTGTAGCCCTTGGCGACACCTCTAGTAACTTGGGGTTTGCTTGCAAGAGACCCTGCCCTTTACCCCTTCCTGCGTTCATATTCTTTCTACTCGACTTTCTACTAAAACCAGACCCAAATAGAGTAATGTGTGATTGTAAAGGAAGAGAGAGGGTCAACCTCAGTTCTGACATATATTTGCACATCCTGGGGTTTTAAACAAACAAAATGAGTGTTCATTGCTGATTCATGTTTTGCTTTTGGTCCCTAGATCCTTTTCTGCTGCAGTCATGTGACATGTACCATGGTGACTTTCATCCTATAATGCATTCTGGGTGCTCCTAAATCTTAAAGCACTTTATAAAAATAAAACCATAGGTCTCATTTTTCTGATGAAGAGAGCAAGGCATAGAGAGGTTTTACAAAGTGATACAACAAATAAAGGAGGAAAAAGAATCCAGGATCATTTTTTTTCTCTCTCTCCATTAAATGATACTCTCTCTTATGCTCTTCTGTTGTCAAAAGCCCTCTCTACATTCTGTATTGTTAGGTCATCATCTCCTATAGTTTGCACAATACGATGTATTATGGATTGCTCACAAAGCAGCAGATATGAATTCTTTATAATGGATTTATTCTTTTCAATTTTTTGTCATCTTTGGGCTTAATAGAAATAGTGCAGCATGTTATATTGTGTGATCTGTTCCTAAATAGATAAAAGATTTCTGTGTTTTGAAGGAAACATTTATATTGGTTAATTTGCTGCATTGCCTGCAGGAATGTTAGTCTGCAGGAGGAAAACAACTGTTTCCTGACAAGATTTTTTCCTTAACTCTGTTAGAAACTCTTATTTTAACAGTATAATAAAGGGAAGTAATCCATAAACAATTACAGAATGGTATCTTCAGGAATGTCTACCACCCCTCAGACAGAACACCTAAGACTGTGAGATGCAAAGGTGTCTTTTCTTACACGAAGAGAGGCTCTTGCTTAATCCCCTGCCCAGCTCGGAAGCCCCAACACTAGGCTGGCGTGAGTGTGCAGACATGAAGCTGGACATTCCCCCCCGTGGGTATCAGGTTCCCCCGCCCACTCTTTGGAGAGCCACAAGTCTAACTGTAATAGAAACAGAATGTGTGCTTTCCTTTAAGAAATTAAACGCCACTGTCCACAATGTGCAAAAGACTGTGAAATTGAAAGTGTGTCCCTGGAGTGGATGAAAAAAATAATAATAAGTGGCAACTCAAAAACAGACTACTGGCAAATAATCAATTATCTTCTGAATTACTATACAAAACTACAGTTCATTTTGCCAGCCTGTTGGGGCAAGCGCTGCATGCAGGAGGCCGTCAGCTTGGACGGGGGAGTTTTCAGTTGCCTTCCAGGGGTACCTTCCTGCAAACCCCGGCTGCCAGAGAGACGCAACTGTAGAGCTCGCGTCACTGGTTTGCGGAACTAACTGCGAAAGAGCAAACTCATCCCGAAAGCAATCTGTTGCCTGTTTCATCTTGGTGGATACAGTGTGACTCATACAGCTTAATTTTTAAGCCTGGGGTAACAGGTAGACTTCCCGAAAGATTGAAGACCGGGTGAGTCTCTGCTGGAACAGCTCTATTTCATGAACTCGGGTGGAATCTCTTTGGCCTCCAGAGGGACTTAGAGCTGGCTTAAGCACAGGAAAACAGGGAAAGGACGGAGGTTTTACTATAGGCTGCTCGTATAGATAAAATGGGTTGAAATTTAGATGGTTTTGGAAGGAGGCCTAAGATTAATAAATGGGGGTGGGGGGCAGTGCTGATGGCCAGCTGGCTGAGGTTTCGTGTCGGTAAAAGTTTAAGTGAACCAGAAAATGTATATATTAAAGTTTAATAAACAGTGAACATTCCGGATAACTTTCCAGAAATGCAGGCCCATGGAAACATGTGAGAGCATTCAGCATTTCTACAACTGAAGAGGACTATCATAGACGAAGCAGCTTTGGAACCCAGCTGACAGAGAGACTGTACAGGAAGGAAATATTGCGGCAGAAAGATCGTCAAATCTCAGTGCCCTTGTTTACTTTTTAAAATGGGGAGAAAACTGACCATTTCCAAAATCTGGCTACCAGAGTTTAAGTTCCCTTACTGTAGAGTAGGGGATATCCACTCCTTAATAAAACCCCCACCGCTCCCCCACATAGTCAGTCCTGACCACGCTCCGCCTCTCCCCTACTGCACGCAGATACACGTGCACACATGTGTGATTACGCCCATTTACAGATGAAGACACGGATGCTAATTGTCCAACAAGGACAGACGATTAATAAATGGCAGTACTGGGGTTTATCAAGTCACATTTAGTCATTATACATACCATCTCTGTTACAGCGCATAAATCACTTTGTCTGTAGGCCACAGAATAAAATGTCTTTTTTACTGACATTTGAAATCACAACAGTTCTTCAATAGCCTGCTAATTTACTCTTCCATGATGTACCTATTCTTCAGCCACTCCTTAAAAAAGCATATTTTTTAAGTAGTTAATAGCATGCACGGCTGAAGAAGATGAGACAGACGATAGCACAAAGAAGTATACAGTGAAAATAGATCTGCTTCCCTGCTCCATGGTATCCCGCCTCAGAGGTACCTACTTCCCCAGGTTCGTAGGTTTTCTTCCTAAGTTAAGGATGCCTTGTATCCACTACTATCCTCCACTACTTTTCTGGTTTACGTAGACAGGAGCACACAGTACATGGTTTATCTCGTTGCTCATTTTCACTCCAGCTATTAGCAAAATCTCAGTCAGGTCTGCCGAGTCCATCAGAGGTGAAATTATTTGCTGTGTTGCAATACGAGAGGCTGCATGAAATTAAGTCTTGACTTGACTTGGCTCTTTCTCAACTTGTAAAGGAGAGAATATTCTCTCTTTGTATCTTGCAGCATTATTAATTGATATGTTGTCAGCACTTCCATAAATATTTCTATGCTGTAGTGATTTTTCTCATTGAAATGTATGCTGTGACAATTCAGCACATTTCTCCACCTATTAGATCAGATACCATCAGTGAGAAGAGAGTGAAGCAACTCTTACTAGGTACATCAATTCTTTCACGCCTAAATTACATTACACTGCATTGAATACTATTATGAAAGTTTGGAATAATATAGCACTACAGAACCATTTAGGCTACCCAGAGGCCTGGAGAAAACTGATAAATCTCTAAAGAGGGAGTTGACTCTTTTATACAATAAGATCAAAATCGTGGTAAGTTACTTTGCGCTTAATCCTCCAATATTACAGAATATTACAATATAGTGCCCCCTTTATTGGTAATTTTCTTGTTCATTAGTACATCAACAATTGAATTGATGAGTTCTGAAGCTTATTTTTTATCTTGGTGTTTTGATAACCTGACTGACATTGGGTTTTCGTACTGTGCACAGTTGTCAGGCATACTGGGTGTTTCATTGACAATCTCTGCTAATTTAGGGGATTTTTCCTACCCAACAAATGAAAACAAACTACCATTGTAAGATATGCTTTTAAAAAGTCAGCCTATTCTTTTTGCTCTCTCAGAAACCAGTTGATATCTACCCTCTCATAGACTGACCAAAATATTGCAGACCACTTAAGATGTCATTCTGGGACTAACTCAAGACATGAGTGTTCATTAGATTAAATATAAGGTTTCATTCAACATGTGGAGAAAACCTAGTTGCATTCTTACGCTACTTGAAGGCTCTATTTGCCCAAGAGCTTCTGGATCACATCTTCCAATTCAGAAGAACATCTAGTTTAATTTCACACATAAAAATGCATTGGTAATGCATTTAGAGAATGCCTTGGGTTCCCAAGGACAGAATTTCCTAGAAATTTAGGTTGGCAATTGTGGTTGATAGATTAGTTCAACTCAAATTGTTGAAGAAATGGTAGCTATGACAATAGAAGAGGGGATCGTTCCCAAAATATTTCTGCTTAGTTTGTTCTGTTCTGATTTTTATCATCTTGTATCTCAAATTGTTTCCAAAAGGCTAATTTGGGTTTTTGAATAAATCCATTGACCTTATTTATCATTCCTTCTATAGATTTCTTTCTTTCTATTTTTTTTTTTTTTTGCATAATTACCATAGAATGTGTGGATATTGAGTAGAGAAAAGAAGAAACTTATGAACTTGGTCAGGTACAAGGGAGGATTCATTGGTGGGTATAGGTGGTGTGCTTGCTTTGACTCCTTCTTGGCTGTGAAACCATTTGTTGGATGAACATTCAAGAACACTCACAGAATAATGAAATTTAGGCATGAAAGAACTGACCACCTAAGTAAGAGTTGCTTCACTCTCTTCTCACTGATGAAATGTCAGAACCAGTGAGAGAGACAGAAAGGGGAGATGTTTCCAGGAAGGGACCATCAGTGTGCCCATGTGCCCTAGAGGCCGGACCCTTTGAATTTTCCACAGCCTAGGTCCTATCACTCAGTCCCCCTATAAGGAGGCAGACATCCCCCAAATGCCCCTGTGCGATGCCTAGAGAGTTCTACTTTGTAAGGAATAACTTATGTACCATGAGCAATAGGTTCTTAAGACTACCCTAATATCTGTTTTCCAAATGACAAATTATCCCTCCCAAGAAAGAGAATACGAGGGATTTTTTTTTTTTTTTTTTAAGGTTCTGATGATGGTTTTTCTAGTCCTTCCCGCTTTTCTTTAGTAGCTCCTACAGTTCATTGCCTCTCAGGGAACACCTGGAATGGGCAAATAGTGTTCTTCCCAGGTTGTAAGTTTTATATTAAACCTGGGAAAGTGAGCTCTAACTTCAGTTTTCACTTCATTCTTTAGCTTCCAAATCACAAAATTATTATACATACCTACAGTTTTCAGAACATTAGGTTGAGTACACTGTGTACCATATATTCTATTACGTATTTGTGTAATCTTTTTTTTTCCTAAAGTGTAAAGAATTCTCCTTATTTTCCACACTATCTGGCATGACCTACTAAAAACGTCTCATAGGGAACTCCACCTCCCTCTTATCCCCATAGTCTGGTCAAGTGGAAGAACTCGTTGCTGTTTACATATAGGCTTCTCTTAATTGCACTAGGCTTCTGCTTTGTCTTATGTAACTATTATATAATTCTTGAAAATTCTTGAATTTTCACCTTTACTCAGATAACCTTGGGAGAACCCCACCTAAACACATGCACGGGCACACACACACATAGACCATCTGTCTGACGCTCAGATCCTTAACATACCCCAGCACCACACAAGCATATGCCTCTTCCGACACATCCTATGCATTGCATGCTAAGAGATTCCATTGGGATTTACCAAGTTTATGTTTTCAGGCTAGTCATTTATCATTACAGACCTATTGTATCATCCTTACTAATTAAATTTGCTGAGAGTGAGGAGGATTCCTAAAACAGAGTTCTATGATAGCTTCAAATTGAGCTGAATAAAAATCAGTGGGGATTAGAGAAAGGTAGTCTTGATATCAAAATAGCATTAGATTTCATATCCTCATTGGAAATGTTATTTCTTTTCTGGAACTCTCTCTTCCTTCATCATTATAAGAAATGAGATATGCCTTGGCACTCATTTGTGTGTGTGCATGTGTGTGTATGTGTGTGTGCACGCACGCATGTTTCTCCTGCCGTGGGGTCTAGTGAAACCAGATTCTTTGGGTGGACAGAAGAAAAGGACAGATTTCTTAATGTTTACTTTTAGTCGACTGGACTTTTAAAGATGGCCTTCTTTATGTTTTCCATTTATAGTGTATACCTGCTTATCCATATACTTTCAGATCAATAAAAGAGTGGATATTTAAAAGTATCCGTGGTAGCCAACAGCTGGAATCATGCCAGGCATCTTTACATTTTAAATTCTTCCTGGGCTCTAGAGGCAGATGAGGCCAACTTTCCTTTTGACTCAGCAGGCAAGTTTTACTATGATAAGAGTATTGCTATTTTAAAAAGCAGCTCTTGACAATCTAACTCCAGAAAGCATTCCCACCCTGTGAAATAGTACAGAGGCCCCTGCTTCCTTATTGATGAAACACTGGAAAATAATGCCCGTGAGAAGCAAGTTTAATCATTTGGTAGCTTAGCTTCTGACTCCTCAGTAGGTTTCTAACCCAACTGCCATGCCAGATCTGATGTCCCAGTTTTTCTTACTGGGCAGGTAGAAGCAATCTAATCTTCTCAGGGTTGGCACACAACAGAAATTTGGCTTGATGAACCCCTCTAAGGGTGGGGCTTGATTTGGTTGTCCACAACTGGGGACTGGATTCATTCTAAGCATAAGTTTAGCCTTTCAAGTGTTACGGGATACCTTCCTAATTTTCTCACTGCTTTATTATAACCCAGGTTTCATTTCTGATCTAGTTCTGACTTAGAGTAGCATGTCACAGAGCTTGCCCTAAAGCTTCTGGATATTCAGAACTCTTGATGTCCAGTAAACAGTATAAGGTGATCATTTGTCAACATCAAGAAAAAGTTTATCTCTATCTCTGGATATCTCTTAAGTGTGAGAGCAACCTGTGGATAATATTAATTAATTAATAATCTTACAGATTTATTTATTTTGTATGTGAATAATCTTGGAGAGATATATTTTGTTGCTAGCACACTTATGTATCTGATTATTTGCAGAAGGAAAACTACTTATTCCTAATCTGAGTCATTTGATCCAAAACAGCGTTCTTAACCTTGATCTAATTTGACATTGTTGAAAGAGTTGTTATAAAAGGTGTTGAAGAAGCAATGAAAGCCTCCCTAGCTCAGGTCACTTACTCTGTAGTACTCCAGGATATTAGTGGAACCTTTACAAGTGTAGATCTCAGTGTGTGTGTGTGTGTGTGTGTGTGTGTGTGTGTGTGTGTGTGTGTGTGTAGGGTACTGCAACAAATGTATCATTATAGGAGACATCAACATTAGAGCTTAAACCATATATTTTTCTGTGAGAAACAAAGCTTATATGTGGGAAAAAGATAGCATCAGCCTCAAGAGTCTGGAATATGTCAGACTTGCCAATACAATATATCACAATGAATTTATCAGTCATGAGTCATAATAATGTGATTACCTTTTCAGTGAGGAGGATATGGTTAGTGACAAAAGGTAGTGGCAGAACTTGATGGTGGAGGCTAGGAACATGGAGGGAATATGGTATGTGTGATGTTTCCAAACTGTGTATTCTGTATTTTCAGACTCAACTGACAACATATCACAAGATGTAAAGCTATCGCCATCTATTTTTGTTACACCTTGTACTACATTATCTAATAATTGTAATCTTGTTTCTAACATTGGACTATGAGGTCCTATATATTTTATTTATATATCTCTGGAATCTGTCAACGGTTGGTACTTAATACATATGAGTTTTGTTAAATAAATGTGTAGGAGCCATTTGGGCCACCAACCGTATCCAGGTCATGATTTGCCAAGTGTTGGCTACTTCAGCTTGTAAAGGGTCATGGCCTGAGATACCATATTTTCTAGTTGAAAACCAGTTCTTAGAGAAGAACAAAAAGTCTCTTGAATATGCACTGTGTGTGTGTGTGTGCAAATACATACATATATTTTTAACACAGTATGTTTTAGAATGAAATCTTAAGATAACAGAGCTGGTAAAACTCACATTAGAAACCCGTGGTCCAACTTCCAATCTCAGGCTTCAGTGTCCTCCAAAATTTATCAGTCTCCTGATTGGATTCTTCTATTTTTAGAAATTGATAAAATACTCCCACTTCTCTCTTTTCTTTATATTTTTTAGGTAAAATGATTAAGTGTAAGGGCTTATGAAAAATAACAAGTCATAGAGACTCACACAAATGGAGGGCTGTTCCCTTGTATTTATTTTCTCTTTACAAAGCAATCCTAATCCATTTTATGACGATGTGCTTGGTGCTTGGAAGTTACATACAGCATTGAGTTACACCCCGATTCGTGTTACTAAGATTGAAAGTGGGTCGAAGTCCCAACTGCCCTAAACAAATAGTTACATAGAGCATTAGTGCTCTTGAGGATGAGTGAGACAATCAGGAGATTGTCACCATCTCTGTCAATAATGTATCTTTTCTTACCCCGATTGGTGCTAAGTACTGTGCCAAAATTAAAGCCAAATAACATGAGACCCTTGGCTATAAACAATTACAATTTTACAGGCACTTTTGATCATCCCGATACACTCTCCATTCAAACACCAATGATTATACAATATATTAGATGTTGTGCAACATCCTGTCTCCAGGATTCAGTAATGTGATCTCTATGATAGTTCTGGAAATGGAATGAAATCAGTGATAGGAGGTGGGAATAAGAACAACAGTTAATGAAATTAAATGGGAAAGCTCCTTTTTCCAATCCTCAAGATTATTCATGGGTCAAGACTCTTACCTACTCAAAATGAGACCTGTGGACACTGTAGCTTTCAGATTCTTTTTATATTCATATTAGCTCTTGGCTCCAGATTAGTGAAACATCTATGCAAACTTAAGTCCACACCATAGATTGTTTAGGTAACATCGGACATAGACCTTCAAAATAACCTGTTGCCTTTCTGTGATTTTCAGAACAAAAGAAAAAGAAAAAAAAAAAGTATCCATAAAAATGTTCCTAAAATAAATAGTAAAAAAAAAAAGAAAAAAAAAGAAAAGCCTCCTGAAAAGTACATTTCTTTTGCATAAAACCCACTTTTCATTTTGCACTGACTTCCATCTTATGGACAGAGATTCATTGGTAAGGGGAAGGTGTTGCTCTGAATAAACTAAGGTTACATAAATATTTTAAAATCGCAAACTTAAAATAGGTAGCTTTCTGATATAAAACATTAGCAATGATATTTTAAAATATTAATACTGATGTTTTAAGGTAATCAATAAATCACAAAATATGCTGAAAACATAATTTTGTCCTGGAAAAATTGATAATGTTATTGCCACACAATTTTATCTGTACTAGAAGCAGTAATATATAAAGCTTCGATTTTTTTTTTCAGCTTTCCCTCATTGATAAAGTCTTTTTGTTGTCATATAGCAACCTTATAATATATTTTAATAAGAGGAAATAGTGCATAAAGCTAAAAAACTAGACTGAATACTTATCAAGGCTATGGACTGTGCCTATTTTTATTTACCACTGCATCTCCAATGTCTAGCACAGGGCCTGGAATGTGACATAAATAGTTAATATTTATCAAGTGCGTATTATGTACAAGTCGTTCTCAGCACATTACATGTATTAGCTCATTTAATCTTCAAATCAATCCTATGAGGTAGGTGCCACTTTACAGATGAGAAAACTGAGGCCCACATTGGTGAATTAAATTGCCAGATGTCATATGATTAAAATCCAAACTCTGGACATCTGGCTCCAGACTTTGCCTCTTAATTACTATGATGCTAGACTGTGTGCATTAGACGAACTTTAAATGCTAACTGAATAAAAGAATGTGTGTGTGAGTGAGTAAACATGAAAATCTATCTTTTTCTATTAGCGCTCACCACCTCAATGTTTTCAAAAGAAAGCAGGATGGCACAGGACACACATATTTATTAAAGCAGAGTGGGTGTGGGTATGTTTGAGAGGGCATGTAGGAAGACAGGCAGTGTAAATGAATTTAGGTCTTTATGAGTTCTTCGAGGTCATTTATATATGTAATTATCTAATAATTATTAAGGTTATGATGAGCTAGGTAATGTTTTTTAAGTGCTCCCTTTAAATTAATACCTATGAATTATATGTCAGAGACTAAACAGAGTGGGCCTTAGTGAGAAGGAAAAAGAATTGATCAAAATATTTGTCTCAGGCAAAATCAATTAGTATTCTTTGTGCTATAGTAATTGGCCAATTCCTACATGCGCTATTTTGCTAATGTCACTCATTTCCTGCAACTTCTAGTTTTCTTAACCTATAAAATAGGAATGATAATTAGAATTGAGTTTGAGAACCACTGAAAATTACTCAGCAAATACAGACATTTTTGAGAAATCATGGATTAGAGGGTTATGGAATTTCAAAGGATGTTTGTGAGGCCCGAGAGATGGGGGTGGGAATAATTCATACTTTTCTTCTTAAACAAGCAAAAGCACCTGAACTTGTTTAGCAGGCCATAAGCTAGCTAGGTTCAACAGGAATTTTAACTGTGTAAACATTGAAATTGAGATACTATGTTATTGTCTAAATTTCGGAGAATATATTTGCCCAGAGTAATTTCAGAGTAGTCAGCTTATCAATTTATCTAATTTCTTGGTAAAATATGTTAACAATGTAGAAAATCCTGTCCCTAATTGCTAATTTTGCAGGTTTATTCTTAACACTTTTATTTGGTGGAAGTGTGTGTGCGTGTGTGTGTGTGTGTGTGTGAGTTAATGGATCTCTTCCTGTCACTTTCCTCTCTTTTGTAGAATTCTCTTCTCTGAATTGCTTGACACTAAGTGATATAAATTTTTAAATATAGGCAGAAAAGCTGTTATTTTTTATTTAGCTTTTACTGTGTAATGGAATTTGTGACAAGATTATTTGCCACAATGTTATTTTGTGTCTTGATTAGTGTTCTTTGTAAAAGACCCCGAGATATGTGTACAAAAGGCACTGTATGAGCTGTGAATGGAGGGGCAAATGACCTTTATTCAAATATAGCCAAGTAGTCATTACCAAAGTTTTCAGCAATTTGAACTGCCTAACTAGAGGCATGACAACAGTGATTGTGGATGTCCTTAAAGGATAGCTGTATACATTTTGATCAGTGAGTACCCTGAGTTCACTTTGAAAGAAGCAATTATTACTAGGTATAAGTTTTGCTTGAATTAAGTCCTTTACAATTGGCATTTTAGAAACTTCTTGGGCAGCCCTCGCCGACTGAGTATCTTCCCACTAACAACAACATGGCCCGGTGTTGTACAGCAGAAATATGTTTGCCAACACTGTCATGACTTGCTATCAAAAGTCTTTTGTCTCCCGAATAGATGAAACTGAGCCCCAAGGCAATGCCAGTGTTACAGGTGTGTGCGTCAGTCAGTGGCCACCAGCAGAGTGTCAGCAATGTAAACTTTCTCGGGGAAAGGTTAGCTCTCATTTTTAAAAGCATTACATTTTTTATTGCATATAGAAAAAAAAAATTGGCCAATATTGAAGGTCCCTGAGCCGGGCAACCCCATGGCTCCGTCGCCCATCCTCAGCGTTGCACAGTGCATCTCCCAAAGCACTGATTTTCTCAAGTGTTCCCATAGTAGAATTTTTTGTTTTCAAACCAAGTCAGACTCAGAACCCAAACTATAAAATGGATAAAAACAACGAAAGGAGGGTTTTCAGTCTTTAGCACTTGTCAGAAAATACTTAATTGCAGTATCTGTAAAACATCTTTCGTTGCATTGGTGCAGACCCCTCGTTCCCACTGAGCCCAATTTGAAAACTACCAGGCTGTCCACCCGGCGGAGAGCTCTTCAGAACAGAAACTGTGCCTTTAGTTCCTGTCACAATGTTGCAAGGACGTCAGTACTTAACTAAAGACTCCTTCATCTAGGATTTACTTATCCAGCTCTCCCAGACACTGAGCTTTATGTGAGGAGGAACATGCACTTCGTTCCTTGGAAAGTCCTGCAAACTCACTTTGAAGCTATGTTCTTTCTTCACAAAGATCATGTAACTTGGTTGTCAAGTTTTCCATGCCTCCTAGAGACAAGACAGCCTCACAGCAAGAGGGAAGCAAAATATATAAAAATCAGAAAGAGGAACATGTATATAACTGATGTACGTACATCATTTGGGATCATTTTAATATAGAATCAAGTAAATCTATGTGTCCCTGAGTGCCTATTATGTTACAATACATTGCAGCTACAGTATAGGTATCAGTAATTATGACAATCCATTGCTAACATAGGTTAAATTAATGGAGCATCTTCCTATTTTTAAAAGTGTGGATTATGCATAAGAAGGGTTTCCGTCATGTAATTAAATGCCATGCCTCTCTCTCTGTGTGTCAGTCTTCCTCCCTTCTTTTCTCTCTTCCCTCTCCTCAACCTGCCCATTGTAATAGAATGAGTCCATCATCGAGGCTGTGAAATAAAATCTGTGTTCAATTTCTGGCACTTTCTAGCTCTGCGACCTTGGGCAATAATGTTACTCAGTAATGTTATATTCTCTTTGTCACTGTAGTAATGAGGCTTAATGAGATAAGTGGTGGGCAGTTTAGTTAGTACTTAATAAATGTTTTTCTTTCATGCTCAACAGAGATAAACTTCAGTTATTTATACTTTATCATCTTCTAAATTTCCTCTTGTAAACTCAGTATTTATGCCATGTTACCTTAGATTTGGTTATTGCTGCTTCACAAATCACCTCAAAACTTGGTTTAAAAACAATAACAATTTGTTATTTCTCCTGATTATGGGAGTTGACTGGCACAGATAAGCAGTTCTTCACCTTCAGAAGGTGATATTGGCTGAGGCTGCCATCATGATGACAGGTATTGGAATGTTCTGTATGGTCACTCAGATGTCTGGTACCTTGGTGGGACTGTGGGAAACCAAGTTCAGCTGAGACACTGACCAGCTGGGCTTCTCTCTACATTAGTCTGAGAGCCTCTTCCTCTCACCGTGGCCTCTCCATGTGGCCTCTTGATGAGAATGGCTACTTCTTACATTAAAGATTGGGCCCCCCAAAGTGTAAAAGCTTACATCTACAATTGGCCCAATGCTGCTTCTGTGGTATTCTGTTGTGGAAAGGGAGCCAGGATCTGACAATTCACTGTTGGAGGTGACTGAAGAAAGGTGGGAAGTGTGGTTGATTGGAGGCCATTTTGGAAACCAGCTTATCCCCATGACCCTGACAGTGTTGTACCTTACTTAGCATTACAGATGAGTCCTTTTTACAATTCTGCTTTAATTTGGAAGCAAACAATGCTGGCAACTTTACAGGTATCGACATATGAGATGATAGCCTTTGGTCTAGCTTCAAAAAAGTTTGTTCCGGGGGCACCTGGGTGGCTCAGTCGCTTAAGCGTCTGACTCTTGATTTCAGCGCAGGTCATTATCTCAGGATTGAGAGATCGAGCTCCGCATTGGGCTCCAGGCTCAGCGGGGAGTCTGCTTGAGATTCTCTCTTTCCCTCTCCCCTAATCCATCCCCCTGCACTCTCTTTCTCTCTAAAATAAATAAATCTTTTTTTTTTTTTTAAAAAGTTTGTTCCAATGTTGATGAATAGCACAGCCCATGAATAAAATAAATACAGTATATTTTTATATAGGATTTGCTTTATAAAAAAAGAAAAAGCCTACTAATTTGCTGTTACTACCAAACCATCCCAAACATAATGAGGTTAGTTATGAATTGGGCCATGGTCCTTTTAAAATGAAATTCACTTTCTCACATCCTTTTCATAGAGGTCCATGTTAAAAGTGGCTAGAGCAAAAAGAATGGAGAAATATTTTGCTGTTAAACTCAAAAAAAAAAAAAAAACTTACAGGGTTTGAGAGCACGTAGATTACCGCTGGTTTTCTGAAATGAGTTATTTTGTCCAGTTCATTCTGATAGTTAAATTTTGATGTACAAAAAAAAAAAAAAAAAAAAAGGTACATATTGTCATTAATCCTTCCACAAACTTACAATGTTTCTGAGTGAGAGGCCTCTGAGAATCAGATGGACCCTCTGTCTAGAAAATGCCCATATGCTCTAAATTTTGCACACAGTGTCAAGGGTTTACAGCCACAGTCAAATGCATCTGTGAATCCCAGGTTAAGAACCCCAGTTGTAAAAGTCATTAAATCCCTAATGAGAGCAGAAAGGTAAGTTTCTCTTGATATCTTATTTCCCAAGGCAGGACTTAGCTGTTTACAAAGAAAAGTTACTTTGTCAACCATGTAGACAATCACCACTGCTTTGATTCTATTAAAAATATTATACCCATTCCATTCTAATCATCCTATTCGGAGGTAAGGGATGGGGGGGGTGGGGGCCAAAATTAAAGAAATACAACCAAAAATAAAATTAAGAAGTTGTAGTCTAATTCACCTATGTTTCTGATGGTTCGGAGCCTTCATTAACGTTTATAGAAGGAGCACAGGGATTTGGATTTCAATACTGGGTTTAAGGTGCAGCTCTTGGACCTTCGGCAAATACTTGAAGCCCCCACTGTGTCTCCCTTTCTGCCTACCTGTGCCAGTGCGTGGGGGGGAGGGGTATCTGTGTGTGTCTCTCTGAGAATTTCTTTGGCTTTTTCACTCACTATCACTCTCTTACCCTCTGTCTCTTGAGCTACTACGTTCTTTCTCTCTGTCTCTCTTCCACTCTGTCTCTCTTTTTATATCTATCCATATATAGGTACATACATATCTGACATAAAAATATCTCTAGGGACCTCACAGAGATCTGGTGACAATCAAGTAAGATGACTCAAATGCTTTCGAAGTATTTTGTAATTTTTACAGTGCAAATGTACTTAAACAGTTCTCATTTTGTAAGACTTGTTACTGAAAAACTGTTTGATTGTGGTGGAAAACACAGAGCTGGTTGGGAGACTTAAGTTCTAGCCCTGTTTTCAATAATTTGCTGTGCAATCTGAGGCCAGGCTGTAAACCTCTGGAAGTCTCTGTTTCTTCAGAAATGGCAGGCAAGGTTATACTAGCTGAGCTCTGGGCCCTTTTGCAAGCTCTGTTTTTCTTCTTGAATCTCTAATCTAGTGGCCTGGGGAGAAGTGAAGTTTTCCCCTATTTTTGTCAGATTATGGTATGATTCCTGGGTACTTTGATGCCAGTAGATTCTGTATATGCCCAGTGAATGGCACAGATGAAACTTCCCAGTCTCTAAAGCTGGTCTCATGGGACTGTTACCTGGGAGAACTAGACACCCACATTGTTTCTGTTTCACAGCCATCAGAATAACAGGTTTAAAAATCATCTGCAGATTACATTCCTCCGGGGGCAAACTTTCCTGATGTTTGTACTTAGTTTTAATTGTAGGAGGAAGCCTTCTCTGTTTGGCTCATCTACTTGATATACTGAATTTACCCAAAACAGACGGGGCCCTTTGTTCCAGCACTTCGGCAAATTGGCTTATGCCATTTTGTAACCTTACGTGCTTCTCTGTTGTTAAGTTGCAAAGCTTTCTGTGTTCTTATTGCTAGTCGGTGTTGTCTGGGACGCCCGTATCCGCACCAAAAGGGAGCTGGGCTCCTGTAATTGTGGCAATGTTTACTTCTTCCCATCAGTGTATCTGCTCTCTTTTCTGAAGTAATCACTGTAATTACACTTCTTCAATGAGTTGCGCTCTATTGTGTCACCAGGCCTATCTGCTAAACATCACTGTGTTTTCTTATCTGAGTGCTCTCAAATGGGGCAAGTGAGATGTGTTGGCAGGCCACCTTCAATCAAATTAATGTGAGACCAATGTATTGTCAACAGACATGGTGGCGGTCCCTATTTATCCTGTTTCCACAGCATGGTACAGTAACTGACCTAATGTTTATAATGGAGTGTTTATTTGGCCGAGAGGTGCATATAGACGCTAATCCTTAAAGAACAATAATAAAGTCTATTTTCTTACTACTTTGACTTTATTGTCATGTCAATGGAACATGTTACAGCTGTGTTTTTGTAAAAAAAAAAAAAATGAAGTGAGGTGAAGTGTTTGGATTTATCATCGTAAAATTTTGGATATGCCAGGACTCCCATGGCTTGAAAAGTAAAATGTTGGTTATGAGCCTCTGTCTTTTTAGCTTATTACCTCAGTGTATGTTTTCAACAAAATGCATAATACTCCTAAAGCTTTATTATAGAGTTTCCGTTATAAGTAACATGGAAACAATGGCTTATGCCTTTAAAACACACATCACAATACTTGAGTAATTTTAATTTTACTTAACAAAAAGAGGATGCAATAGAACAAAGGCATTTCTTTATATAGTAGCCCTATGTTAAGTTAGTCCTATAATACAGTTGTAGATTTTTGTGTACATTTATTTATTCGATTTATATTGTTCTTGATTTGACAGTACAGCAAAATTTCAACAATCAGAAAAGGAAATTTTCCATCCATTTACCAAAAGCTATATATCCCAAATTATGTATTTATTTTAATACTCTTAAGAACAGGAGTAAGGAAAAATAATAATTTTCATCCTTAATTTGTACTGGAAATTGCTACATGATAGTGATCAAATTAAATATGCAAATATAATCCATGCTCTGGATTTCCTAATGACTTATTCTTATATTTAGAAGTTTGGAGGATTGTCTCACATGTACAAGGAACTTTTGTTCTCCAATTTATAGAAATTAGAGAATGACTGACCTGGTCATACACCTTTTCTTAAGTAGATGTTGAGGATCGGGCCCCAGCCCATGTTTTTTAAGCATATGTAATTATAACTCAGACCTCATATTCCATGCAGACAGTGCCTTAATGTGAACAAGCTTAGAGTAGATCTTAATATTTTTATGTAAGGTATTTAATAGATCATTCTGTGGACTTACCCGAAAAAATAACCAACACAACTAAAATGATACTTCTATGAGAAGATATTCCTGATCTACTAAAGGGACTCTTGGAAGACATTCTAACTTGTAGGCTGGTGACAGCACAGTAGTATATTTTCTTTTTGAAACAATATCTAAAAGCATAAAATGCAGGAATGTCCCATTTAATTCCTAAATGAAACACATAACATTTGGATGAGGAAAAACAGCATAACTACAAATGCTTCCCCTTTTAGTAATGGCCAGTTTTTCTCTATAAATGACTGGGGAGTCACTCCAAAAGATTATATTAACATAATCTATTATTTTTTTTTTATCCATTAGAACATAGCAACTGGAGAAAAAAAATGTTATTTTAAGATTTTAAAATAATTTCTCCCTCCAAAGCTGACACTATATAAATGAGTTTTGCACCTCAAGATATTGCCATAAAGTTGCAGACAACCAGAGATAAGGGTAGTAACCAGGGAGATTAATTAATGATCAACTAATGATTTCTGTTAATTACTATACTAATAAATTTAGTGTTGCTTATATTTTACATTTAATTTTAAAGTTTGTTGTACTGTATATGGTGACTAGTATTGAAATTATAGATTGGTTCTTGGGGCCCACTCATTTACTTCCTTGTATAATTAGTTACAACTGTGTTCTCTAAGTCTGAATTATTCTCAGATGTTAATTGGCTTTTAGAATCTCTCCTCACATTTCGTTATTAAAAAAGATTCATCAGAGGAGACTAGTTAGGAAGCACTTACGGTTAAGGCCTGTTTTCTTATAACTATAACCAGCTTTACCTCAAAACATTATTTCTAGAGGACGACCTTGTGTCATTTCCCAAGGAAGGGAACTGTGTTAGACACCTGCCGTCACACGTGCTGGAATATGGGGGAGCAAGAATAAGATGGGGGGGTGCAGCAGCTCAGTGTCAAGGAGCCAAAGGACTCCTCTGCTCACCATGACTATCACCCATGGCTTGGGGGTGAGAATGTGACAGGAGAGGTAGAGACTCCTGCCCAGGAAGCATGATAACCCTATTCCCTTCTCCTTGTTAATTTAATCCTTGCTATGCTCCTTCCAGCAACTCCACTTTATTTGGAATATCTTGGCTCTGTTGATGTATTCTTTATGTGTTTGCTATTTTTTCTCTGCATGCTACTGCCTAGTATCCAAAATGGAGGATCTTGTCCCCATTCTGCTTAGACGTAAGGTGTTCTTGGTTGCCAATGCTAGGGCCCTTCTTGAATGGAAGCCAACCTCTGACCATCATTATACCACACTTCTCATGATCTAAGTACACTTCTTTTCTTGAACATACCATAACCTTTCATATCTGTAAAGCCTTTACATACAGTGTTACGTCTATCTGGAATGCCGTTCCACTTTTCCATCCTACAAGACTTAGATTTATTTATTCATCTGATACATAATTAATAAGGAGCTACCATGGACTAAGAACTGCATTAGCTAGTGGTGACAGAGAGATGACTTATATTCAGTACTTGTCTTTGAGAACTTAGAGTCCTGACAGAAGGTGTTCCTTCCTTTGAGTACCCATAGCATTTTATACATTTTAGATTGTCTTAGATAAGGCATACTTCCCACCTTCCCATTTCTCTAGTCCCTAGAGTTAGTTTCTTAGCATAACATTGTAGAAATAAAGAAGGCCTTAGGGATCGTCTAATCTAACTCCATTTGTAGATGAGGAAACAAATGATCAAAGGGCTAAGTGAACACAACTAATTACTTGAGCTGAGACTAATTGCCCAGACTTGTTTTCTCCTAAATCTAGCATTGTTGTTCACTGTCCCACCGGCTTTGCAAGTATTTCTAGAAGCTTTTGGGAAGCAGTCATTACTTCTGTTGGGTTACTAGGTGCTAGTCATTAGCATCAGCCTAGCCTAACAGTGTGTGAAACTATACCATAATGGCTAAAGAGGAAATATACTTTCAGAAAACAAATTCTCAATGAGTATTTTACATGCTGGGAGTCATGACTCAGCCATGCGCAAATGACCTAAGCCAGAATATTCTAAAGTGACAGAAAAAGAATATTTCTTTTACCTAAAATGACAACCAAATGCGTCTATCCAGTTAGGTTGGTATATGATTATAGCACAACAGTTCTGAGAGACAAGTGTTCTTTATTACTGAAATGTATCATAATGCATAACCCTGAATTCTGCTGGAAATCTTTGGAGCCTGAGTGGTCTAAAGAACATAGGTTCTATAAACACATGGACCCCAGACTTCTTTACTAGACTTTAAGTGGAAAATGAAGGATAAGCTCATCCCTACTTGTTACCAACACAGGTCGTGGTATGATTCTAAGAAAAATATTTTGTATCCACTAAATCTGATTTATCTTTAAGGGTTCCACCCATGAGATTTGCTGCCATTGCAATTCTGTCTTTTTTTCCTCATCAGTTCTCCACCTCCTTTGCCTCTGGAGGACTATCTTTGAAATTATGATTACGTTCTAGCATATGGATTTTTATTTTCTGAAAAGGTATAAAGCAGCCAGGATTGGATAATGGAAAGCTCCCCAGATTGGTGCAGGACTTCTTGGTTCTCATTCTGATGCTGCGGCTACTGAGACGTAAGAGCTCTGGGTCTCCCCCCGCCTCAAGTGTAAGATGCAGGGGCTGAATGAACGGCCTTCAAAGTCCCTTCAAGCTCTGTGATTCAGTGATAGGAAATTGAAGCTTTGGCTCTTAATTTTTCCATTGATTTCTGAAATTCTCCTTTAGTAATCCCTGACTCTGAAATAAGTCAAATATAAAAATAGCATGATGAAGTTACTGTCGACACTCTCTTTAAATAACTTTAAATTGCACAATCCTAGCTTTTCAAAATGAAGTTGGGGGAAAATCCATTTTCAGAGAGTTCATAATTAACATGCATTGTATAAGCAGCTACAGCAGCCTACTCTTCATTATTAACATATAGCATAGTTCGTCAATTCACTGGTGAACGCTTCCAGTTTTGGGAAGCCCTCTGGGTAAAGCCCTTGCTTAGCAGGTTTAATGTGAAGAGTTGGTGTCATCCTAATCAGCTGTCCCTGACAGAGTAAACATGGTTCCGTCTGTGCTGTCCCTCCCTGGCTGGCTGTGGGTTTCCAGCCCACTGAGCACTTGATGCCAAACAGTCTGTTAAGGGACAAGGAAGAGACTCTTTGGGGATCCCTGGTATTTATCACTGTTTAGGAAACTTGAGGTTCAAAGGGCCAGGATTCATATACACCAGTTTTATTCTAAATATTTGATTTGATCAAGGACATGTTGAGGGATTTTTAGATTTTTTGGCTTTTTTTCTTTAGCATAAGATGACACTGCTGTTCTGCTCAGGTGTGTTTTTGTTAACCCTGTCTTTTGTGTAACTAAATATAGTTCAAAGACCTGGCATACCATCCAAACTGTCGGATTTTTTTTTTTCAAGTGAATAAGTCTTGATTTGTTATCCAACTCTGAGATGTTGCTCACATAAGAAAGTTCATTTCCAGAGAAATGAATCAAATTGCTTTTTAAGTACGGACTCTTAAAAGTATAAAACATATTTAAAGTCAGTTGTTACAAATGATTGTTTCCTGAGCAGAGATGTATAAAATAAAAACAACCATAACTTAATTGTAGAAACACATGTGTAGACACACACGTAACTATATATATTAGGGAGGTAGGGTGGCAGGAGGAGGTGTGCTGTTGAAAGAAAATGGTACAACGAGTAGCTAGCTGGTGGGGGTTTTCACGACAATGATTAGGAACAGACTGAATCTTCTTAATTCTTGCATTCTTGTTCCTTAGTTCAAAGTTGTGAAATTTTCCAGTTCAATATGTCCTGCATTTGTTAACTTGATTAAACATATTGATTTTTCATAATTAAAAGGCAGTTTACTATTTTATAATGATGTGCTAATTCTAAAGCACATGGAAGTTTTCTCCAAAAGCTTTTTATTTTAGAAGTAAATGTAAAGGTAATATGAAACTTCTTGCAGGAAGCCCTTCCTTTACACATGTACAAGTGTGTGTACGTATCTGTAGTTTCATATGAAATAGCTTTTCAGCAGAGTAGTTATTGTAACACTAAAGACAACACTTGGATAAGAAGAAGAAGAAGAAGAAGAAGAAGAAGAAGAAGAAGAAGAAGAAGAAGAAGGAAAAGAAGAAGAGGAAGAAGAAGAAGAAGAATACAATAAGCATTCTGTTTGAAAATGTGTTAATTAACCTAACTTCATGCCTAAAATATTCATTTATCTATTTATGTTTACAAAAAAGTAAAATATTAGAACGTCAGGTGAAGAGCAATAAACTACGTAGGTAAAGTACAAAAGGAATCCCCAGTGCATTTTAGTCCTCCCTGAGAAATTTAGAAGAGACAACTTTTATTGGTTGAAAAATAATTGATTTCGTACTTGAAAAATAATGCCTTTGGGATTTTTGTTGTTTTGTTCATGGTGTAACTTTTTCCTATTTGGTTTCAATGCATCTGTGCTCATTCCCCACTGAAGAGAGTAATGGAATTTTCAGGAGTATCTTTAAAATGTACATTAAAACAAATTGTGTTTTTAAAACAATGTATCCAAGGAGCTATAGCCAGGGTTTTAGCGGACTGTTGGCCTCAGAGCAGTGTAGGAAGTGATTATTGTAGCAACTGAGTCTGAATTTTTTTTCTTACAAAGATCTGAGGGAACACAGTATATGTTTGCCATGTGTAACTTCTACTGGGTAGGAGATTTATTGCCTTTAAAGTAATCTGCACAATAGAGCCTGTAATTATAGATTGTAACAAATGCATCAGGGCAAGTGGTCTTGCCTGAAAAAGTTTAAACTTTTCTCTGGCACCTGTCACATTAACATTGAAATGATTCAAGTGCTGTTTTTCAGTATGAACCATTTTAAGTAGAAAAAACACCCTGAGAACTAAGCCAGTCATAAGAAATAATGCAAAATCATATTTTAGAGATATAAAGCAATTCATAGTTAGTCTTTATAACATATTTTCTTCAGGTCAAGAACATTGAAAAAGAAAATAAAAATATTTTCTTTTTCACCTTGAGTATGATTATCGTTTCATTTTTATGATGAATTCTATTATTCTACTTTTATTAGCAAGCAAAAAAAAAAAAACATTAATTTTAAATAAGGGCCCATAAAAAATTCTGTACTTATTGGGATCTGTAAAAAAAAAAAAAAATCAGTTTTGCTTACTGGAAGGGTAAAATGCTGTTTAATATACTTCTCTCTTTGCAATTAAATTAGATTTCTTTTAGTGGAGAAAAACCTCATAAAGGATACAGCCTTGGAGATGTAATATGCTCTAACATATTTAAATAATTAGACTTCTGTCTCATCGAAATGTATGTGCTCTAGGTTTGATAGTGATAAAAGCATGAATATTAGTATGATTAGGAAATTACATCATGTCACAGCATAATTGATTGATTGATAGCTGAGTGAAAACTAACCATAAAGCATGTGAAAATAAATGCCTGTTCAGTAGTTATTCGGGCAGAATTTTTACATCTACCCAGTTGCAAGATTAGTAACTGAAATGCTCATCTCCCAAACGAAATAGAACTGATGTTTCTTCCTTTTTTTTACTCTGTGTGTGTGTGTGTGTGTGTGTGTGTGTGTGTGTGTGTGTGCACGCACTTTCATTATAACACTGGCAAGGAAAAGAATACGATTCAAAGTGCTTAGTGCTCAATTCAGGAGCTAATTGTTCCTCAAGACCTGTCAGATGGACACTAGCTTACTAATTGACTCTATGAGCAATTAGTGTTTTGGAATTTCCTTTCAAAGTCTCAAGTTTTAAATGTAAAGCTTCACTAACACAAGTGTGGATACTCTTTTTACTCATCTCTTGAGAATTGAATTTCCCAAACATTTAAACTACCATTAATTTTTAAAAAGCATTTTGTCTTTTTTTTTTCTGTTTGTGCTTTCGCTTTCTCATTCCCTGCCCTAATCTATTAAAGATTCCTGCTCACACAAGTCTTTGGCAACACTCACGCTAGTGGAGAAGGGCTGTAGAAGCGAGACCACTGCAGGATTCTCTGTTTCAAAGCTGAACCAATATTCACCATTGACATATCCATTCATCTGTGCAGGGTCATTGGAAATCCTCTCTCTCTAGTTTTTCCTTCCCTTCAGGGAGCAATGCTTAAAAGAGCAAACCCCTGGTGTGAAGAGATAGGAGAATTCTCAGCACGGCCAATGGTGCCAGGAATCAAATTAAAGTTGTCCATTTGCAGATGACCGGCTGTTGGAGCTCCCAGCACATGGAGGCCCTGTGCTTTCAGTTGATGCTTTGTTTACTTGAAATTCTGTCGGTGGCACTTCAATTTAATTTTTTTTAATGGCAAAAGTCGTATCATGCCAAAAATATGCCAGGAGGGTAACAACACTAAGATATGTGCTGCTCAGTAGACTTAAAACATTTTATTAGGTTCCCAAGGCTTGCTCAAGGAAAAATAAAAATTTTAAAGCTTTGCAGGAAAGGACTGTGCTCCACATTGCAGTAGCCAAAAAAAAAAAAAAAAAAAAAAGTTAAATCATTACTGAATTCACTTCTCTTTTGAGGAATTTAAAACTTGTCATTTCTTCTGCAATTGTTGACATTCCCAGATCCATTTTGGCATAAATCACATTTTGATACAACTGAACCCACAATTTTGACTATCTTCATATGCATTATCTCTTCTTGGTGAGAGGCACTCAGAAGACATGTGCTGCCATCAAATCTTAGATGCCCGAAGTCAGCACTGAAGGTGTTTTCTCCAGTTTGATTTTCTTTGTTATCATAGGAGGCGTTCGCGTGGCTTAATTGGTTGGGCAAAGTTAAGAACTGTCAGAATTAGCTTTGCAAGGAAAGATTTGAAAACCCCGGGAAGAACGTAACCTGTTCAGGAGACGGAAGTTGAGAATACGTAGTCCTCCTGCCAAGTCCCCGAGAACCAAGCATTTTTCAACAATTGTCAGCTTTGAGTTTGTGATTGCCACTGGTTCATTATGTTTCTACTTTCACTTTAATTTCTCTCCGTTTTATTTGCAAATAGTGAAGAGTGCCTGGCACAAGTAGGTCCTCAATAATCTTTATTGATAGAATGAATAAATGATGTTTAATATTTTTTTATTTATAATTAAGATTTTTTTATTTTGCTTTGTTTTTTTAGTACCTCATTAATAAAAAACTGTCATGTGCTTTACTTGGCAAATTCTATTTAATGCTTACTTTCCCCCAGATACAAGTTTTACATATATCCCTAGGATTGCATTTGGAAAAACGTGGGAAATACATGTGCCCTAAGCATCTATACCTATTCAGATGTCTCCTGGCTACAGTTCGTTGTGCGGCGGCTTGTTCCTACCACCTTCATTATAATATCACCCTTGGAAAGCAGGTACGCATAGTTTGAGAAGTAGTATTGTAGCAAACAGTTTAATCTCACTAAGTGATCTTACACAAAAGAGAAAATGTACAGTAACAGTCAAACTTGTAAAAAGGGCAAACTGTATTCCCAAGCAACCCAGAACGGATTTTAACCACAATGAATGGACTGTGTCATCATTTTAAGAGCAAGCGACACAACTGATTTTAGAAGTACCTACCTACTCTTTAGATTTATTACAAAGTACAGAGCATGACTCTTTTCCCAAAAGCGTCCCCTCCAAAAAAAAAGAAACCTTATCTCTCATCTCTCTCTCTTTCTCTCTCTCTCTGTCTCTCTATCCATTTATCTGTTTTTTAAGCTATGCTAAGGAGCAGTTCCCACTGGTGCAATGAAGCCGTTCCTTTTCTTGAGTGATCTAGACCTTTTTAAAAAATGCCATATCTGGTTATCCGTAATATAAAATAACAGATCAAAGTTACCATGGTGCAGATTCACATCTTAAATATCAGTCTGTGCCCTCTAACCATTAATTATCAAGTATCGTTTGGACCAGTCATGGCATAAACTCTGTTAAGAGAGTTTTACAAATAGAATGCAAGTGATGTGGCTTCAAGTATAAGAAATTTAAAAGCATATTTATAATTCTTGTTCCTGATATTTGGTTACCTATCCAAAGTTTTTAAACATAACATTTAAGTATAAGGATTAAACATTTTATCACAATCTTATTACCTGTTAAGTCTTATTCAGTAGCACCCATAGGTCTTGCACCCATAATGCATGATGGGTCTAGCACCCATAATGAAGTCTTATTTTATTTGTTAGATTTTGCGAGGACTGTATTAATGAATATTATAATCATCAAGTGCATTCGATATTAAGCATACATATAGTAAGTACTAAGAGAAAATATATATTATTCTGATTTTATTAAAAAAATAGGTACTATTTATGTAAATAGTGACTGCTCTGTGTTTCATAAGAATTTAGTTGGTCTGGTTTTATCACTAATTTGACATTTTTGCTTATTTAATTTTTCCTTTCTTATTGATGGAGCACTTACTCTGTGCGAAGTACAGTGGGAAATGCTGGAAACTTAAAATGAATAAGACAGTCTTTGCCTAGTGAAAGAGATGAACACATAAACAAATGCCATAAGTGGCTAAATGATTCTGAATAGGAATTTACCACAGGAAAGTTATACATCTTCCTTTTAAGTTCCCAAAACATTTTCTTGCATAGCTATGTGTAACTAAGAATCAGACATCATTCTAGTCACTGAACACTATGCAAAAGAACAATCATATTCACTTATCACATATGATTTTGATAGAAAAACACACTGTAGCATCACACAAGTTCATAAGATGTTGATACACACACACACACACACACACACACACACACCCCATGATAAGTACTGAAAGAGATAACTGACCTGAAGGACCTCGCGGTCTAGTGGGACTGCCAAGAAGGAAAGAATAGTATAGGGTAGGGAAGGGCATTACAAGTAGAAAGAACAGCGTATATAAAGACCTAAGGTAGGAGAAAGGGTAGGATATCCCTTAAAGTTAGTAGTGTGTACAGCATGCTGTCAACAATATAAGAACTAGAACTACAGAGAAAAATTCCAAGTAAATTTTAAAATACTCAAAGGAAAATGAAAACTTTTAAGTAAAAAGTAGCTTTGATGGAAGTCATTGCTACATGATTATAGATAATGGTCACTTTTTATTTTTGTAGTTTCCATATTTTTAAATAATAAGCTTGCATTTTAAAACTAGGGAAAGTTTCTTTTTTTAAAAGTAAGCCCCCCAAAAATATATACAAATAAGAACCGGAGAGCCCTGCTGAAAAGGGACAAGGTTGACCTAAAGCAATAGCATGGGAATGAAGAAGGATCAGAGGTTAGTGTTTTAAAGGATTAACTGAGAATACTATTCTTGATTGAACATAGGGTAAGAGAGGAAGAGCTAGATTACCTGAAGGCTGAATTTTCTTTTCTTTTCTTTTTTTTGTTACTTTTTTTTTTTTTAAAGATTTTATTTATTTGTCAGAGAGAGACAGTGAGAGAGGGAACACAAGCAGGGGGAGTGGGAGAGGGAGAAGCAGGCTTCCTGCTGAGCAGGGAGCCTGATGCTGGGCTCGATCCCAGGACCCTGGGATCATGACCTGAGCCAAAGGCAGACGCTTAACTGACTGAGCCACCCAGGTGCCCCTTGGCTGAATTTTCTTTGCATAGTTTGAGAACTTAACTCTAGCTGCTTGTGAAAGTTATTTTTGTTAAAAGTAACACAGTAAGTTATTGGCAGGGCCAGAAAAAGGATTATTCTCCTAATTATAAATTAGTAGCAGAAAGATCAAAGGGCATTTTTTATTGTGCTTCTGAAATCTATCTACCGGTAACTTCTCATTATTTCTGTTTAGTTCTGTCCCTTGGAACATCAAAGAACTCTGGCAATGATAGTCCCAGGAAAGTAACATAATGTTCTAGTTGCTTTCCTTCCATCTTCTCATTCTCACCCTCAGAACAGCCTTTCCAAGGAAACTATTATTATCTCCATTTCATTTTTTTTTTATTTTTTTAATTTAAATTCAATCAATTAACATATAATGTATTATTAGTTTCAGAGGTAGAGTTCAGGGATTCATCAGTCTTATATAATACCCAGTGCTCATTACATCAGGTGCCCTCCTTAATGCCCATCAGCCAGTTACCCCATCCACTTACCCCTCTCCCCTCCAGCACCCTCAGTTTGTTTCCAATGATTAAAAGTCTCTTACGGTTTGTCTCCCTCTCTGATTTCGTCTTGTTTTATTTTTCCCTCTCTTCCCCTATGATCCTCTGTTTTGTTTCTTAAATTCCACATATGAGTGAGATAATTGTCTTTCTCTGATTGACTTATTTCACTTAGCATAATACCCTCTAGTTCCATCCGCATCATTGCAAATGGCAAGATTTCCTTTTTTTGATGGTTGAGTAATATTCCATTATACATATATTCATTCCACATCTTCTATATCCATTCATCTGTTGGGGGATATCTGGGCTCCTTCCATAGTTTGGCTATTGTGGACATTACTGCTATAAACATTGGGGTGCAGGTGCCCCCTTTTGATCACTACATTTGTTTCTTTGGGGTAAGTACCTAGTAGTGCAATTGCTGGGTCATAAGGTAGCTAGCTCTATTTTCAACTTTTTGAGGAATCTCCATGCTGTTTTCCAGAGTGGCTGTACCAGCTTGCATTCCCATATTATCCCCATTTCAAAGGTGGGAATACTGAGACATAGGAGGGCTAAGTCATTTGCCTCAGGTCCCATGACTAGTTACTGGAAGTCTAGGGGTTCGGACCTGGAACAATTCAAATATATGCCAAGATTCAATCCACTGTGGTCAGAATATGACAATACTGACATTTCAGCAGAATTAACAGTTAAGAATTAAAGGTCCTTATTGTGGCCAATTATGATTTTTTTAAAGGTAGTTCTTGGTAAGAAGAGTGAATAAAATATTGTAAACAGTATAAAAATAATTTTGGTAAAATATCTAAAATACTCTATTTACTTTTTTTTCTTTCAGTAAATGCAAGTATTACATCCTATGGCAAATTCTACATCATTAATTTCTTTTTTTTTTTTCATAAATTTTCTGCATTCTATAAAGTATATACCAATTGGCAGACTCTATCTAACCCAAAATGACCGTAGATATTTCATGGGTAGAAGTTAGTAAGAGATCCAAAAATTGCAGAAAGGTCTAGAATCATACTTATTGGTTATACTTTCTCCTTCTCAGAGGTGAGTACCCATGACAATGGAAATGGACAACCCTAGTTAAGAAAGTAACTTGTTCAAGAGCTCCGGAGGTGGGGGCACCTGGGTGGCTCAGTCAGTTGGGCATCTGCCTTTGGCTCAGGTCGTGATCTCGGGGTCCTGGGATCAAGCCCCACGTCAGGCTCTCTGCTCGGCAGGGAGTCTGCTTCTCCCTCTCACTCTCCCTCTGTGCTATCTCTCTCTCAAATAAATAAATAAAAATTAAAAGGAAAAAAGAGCTCTGGAGGTGAAGGTGGAAGGATTATTTTTTACATGAAATATATCTTGCTCAGTGTTGGCCTACAAGATATACCAAAGCCAATGTGTGGAAATAATACAAGATTTGAGTAAAAGGAGTAACAAAGCTACTAGAATAAGAAGAGTAAACTTAAATTCTGGCCCCAATTCTGCCAATTATTGGCTTTGTAATAGTAATTTATTCATTGCATACATTATGCCAATTGGCATTTATAGCAATTGTGCGGGGTTGACTAGTGAGGAATTTTAAATTCAGAGACTGGTCTTAAGACCAACATTACTGTAATAGTGAGTAGGGAGCTAGTACTAAAATGTATGTCTTTTGGCTCCTAACACAGTATCTTCTATTGAAAAAGAGGAAAAGAAGCATAGACAATATTTCTTTTAATTTTGGAGACCACTAAATTATTTGATACAAGTCACTACAACCATCCTTTGCCCCAGATGAAAATGGCACCATGTATTAGAAGGTCCAGTCTTGCCCCCTTCCAACACTCTCATATACCCTATTGTGAGGAGTCCAAGGGCCATGAGGATGTTTCAACTTAGAATCCATGCCCTCCTTGTAGACCATGTTCCAGATACTTGGAATTCCGAGTCCACTTCTAGGACCCATGCAGGGCTCTTCACCAGGTCTGTCCTCCCACAGGTGGAAAGTGTCCTCCATGTGTGTACTTCTGGACCCAAGTGGAGGCCAAGAGGCAGCTGGTTGGAGGTGAGGGAATAGCAGGCAATGGATGGAACCTTCTACAGCATGCATGTTAAGCTGCTTATGCAGTGAGATGATTGTGAGCAAAAAGAAAAGCCAGTCACAGGTCAGCCTCTCCTATTCTGGAAGAGCTCTGATGACCCAGGAGACAGAAAATTCTAAATTTGAGCCCAGCTCTTCAGACGTTTATGAAGGTAGAACTATAAAGGTAGAAAGAAAGAACATATTTTAACATTTTTTGGTTCAGTTTATGACTTCCAAAATAATTTATAATGTTTTAAATATTTTAAGTATTAGATATAGAGAGTATGGTAGGGCCTTCACAGAGCAAATCTTTCTAGATACAGAAAGATATAGATAAATATCTAGATTTATGTATAAAGTTAGAGATAAATATATCTATAGAACAAATATAGTACCTACTTTATATAGATACTCTATCACTGGACATATAGGTATGAACAAGACAGACTAGGTCCCTGACCTCTTCTAATGGTATGGATTCCTGGTCTCAAACAGATTAGTCTAGCAGGTGATACAGATGAGACAGGAAAATGAAATGAGCATTAAAATGCAAGTACAGGGTAATGTGGGCAACGGTAGATTAAAAGAGAAGGCAGCAATGTCTGGGAAGTCTTCCTAGATGAAGTAGTAATAATTACAACAACAACAACAATAATAATACAAAGAATTCTCATGCTAAGAGTAAGATATTTTAACCTAAAATAGATTTTCTCAGGGAACCATATATCTTACTATCCAAATAAGGATAGTTTAACTTTCTAATTTTTAAATAAGACTGAAATGGATGATAAACTTGGGGAACAAAGTTTGCACCATTCATGGATAACCTAACTAAATGTTTTTAATTATTAAAGCACTGTCTTTCTTTGTACAAATGTATACTTATGTTATCTATCACACGATATGCATAAGATACAAAAATATACTAAAATCGAACCAACCTCACGACTTAGTCAGTAGAGCATAATGCAGTCTTTTGTTACAGAAGTGAAACCAGCAGGAGTTCAGATGTTATAAAATGAGCATGAACTGCACATCTGTCAAGTGGGGTTCTTCCGTAACTCAAGCAGAGTTGCCTTCCTGGGAGAACTCTCCTACCATAAAGAGCCCAAGTAGTAACCTCAAAGAAAACGAGAGGAATACCCAAAACTACACAATAGGCAGAAATCTCTAGCACCTACTGATTACTTGCTTTATGAAGTGAAGAGGAAGATGATGGAAACAGAGCAATGTGTTTGCGTTTGGGGGCAGAGACGAGTGTGAAAAAGACCAGACAGCTGTGTAATATTGTAAACACATTTTCTAAGTTTTAATGAATTCTAAATGGAATGGATTTTTTTTTTCCTTGAGGGGAGAGACAATAAGTATTCTTTAGACCGTAACCATTTCTTTTCCACATAGTTCCATATATTTCCTCAAAAGCTATACATCTTCCTGAAAGTTGAAAGTCTTCTTAAATATTCAGTAATGACTACCAGTTTTCATCCTTTTTATAATACAAATCTTTGCCACAACTGGGGTGCAGTCTTCAATTAGGCTTATTTTTCCAGGGTTGTACTTCCTTGTCATAAACAGCAACAGCTCTACTGTCCACTAGTTTGTATGTGGTGATTTTCTGATAGTGATGATGCTTTTGCCTTGATTCCTCCAAACTCTCTTTCATCCTGTCCCTCGTGACCATGGTTTGTACCTGACTGCGATTAGGGGTACAGTCAACAGACTGAGGAACAAGACATGGAACGTGGGTCTACTGACTGGCTTGTAGGAAAACAGAAAGGATACCTGACTCCAAAAGTTTCTTAAGGAAACAAAAGGGAATCCACAGATCAAATATACTCCCGTCTGTCCTTGAACTCCTTCCCACCCATCTCAGAAAAAGAGGTTCTTTCTTTTTTCCCCCGTTGATTGTCTGAAATGCATACCCTTGATTCTCATTTCAGTTCTTGATGATCCCGCTCTGCCGGTTCCCAGCCATGCCCCATCCACACAGTGTTCTAGTTTTTCTTCTTTCCTCTCCACTATTTCTTTCCCTCATCCTGGAGCAGGGGTTGGCAGGCATCTTCTGTGAAGGGCTGGATGGGGCAAGTATTTTCAGCTTTGTGGCCTATCTGGTCTCAGCCCAACTCCTCAGCTCTGCTGGGAGCTAGAAGGCAATCGCAGACAGTACATGGGTGTGAATGGGTGTGACTGTTCCAATCCTATTTTACTTATGAAAGAAGAGGTCACAGTGGATTTGGCCTACTGCCATAGTTTGTGACCCTCGGTCTAGATAAATGACCAGGTTTTCCTCATATCCCTTAGAAAATCTCTTACCTGGATTCTTCTTTTCCCCGTAAACTGCTATTCATCTTTATTAAGATGTTTATCAGTGAGGAAAGTTCTTCCACGCTTGCCGTATCACTTTCTCATAAGCCATTTTCTCCATAACCCACTCACCAAGGCTTCTGACCCCACACTGTACGGACACTGCTCTCTCACGGATCGTCTTTAGCCTCCTAACTGCCTATTTTCTCTCCTAATCCTACTTGATTTCTCTGATGCATGTGCTACAGTTAAACATCTGTCCTTGAAAATCCTTCCTCAAGTGTCTTTTGCAAGAGCATACTCTCCCTCTCTCTCTTTCTCTTTCTATTCTCTAAATGTCCCCCCAGCCCCCATTGTCTACTGCTTAAATGTCGGTTTAACTCAAGAGTTCCATTCGCATCTCCTTCTACACACTTTCTCTCCATTACCATAATTTCAACAAATTCCCATATGCTCATGATTCCTAAACATCCTCAAAGAGCTTTGAATTTTTTCCCATCAAAAGATAGGAACTTCCAGTGTCCAACTCATTGGTTGTACAAGCTAATAAGTTCTCTAAGGAGTGAAAAATGTAGCAATTCTGTGTCACATGATCCAGGTTGCAATTCTGATTTTGGGGTGGCCCTGGGAAAGTTCCTTAGATTCATGGAATCTATTTCATCATACATAAAAAACAATGATGATCCCTTACTAGGCTTTTGGAGGATTAAATGCAATATATACCCTCAATCTCTTTATTAACTATTTTACAGACACCTCACAAATACTTCTATTTTAATGATGATGTCCTTTTAATGTCCCCTTTCCTTTTCTTCATTCCTCCAAACCTAATTTGTCAGCCCATCCTTTTCATTCCCTGTCCAAAATCTTTCTCAGATTTTTCTCTTCTTATTGCACAAGTTCTGGCCCTGCTTCTAGCTTCCCCCCCCCCACTCTCTATATTGTTATTATTGATATATCTCTAATGAAAAGATGAAGGCAGCACTTTTTGTTGGTAGTAGGATACGGTCCAAATATTTAGTCCATTTGTAATCTGAATTCAAGCTTCATCTCTACCTCCATATACATAGACCTACACCTCCCTGTCTTCTAACCATATCAAGCTACCCTTCTTCCCAAATGTTCCAGATACATTTAGCATCATCAGTGATTTTGACTGAGTTTTGATTCAGGCAAGAAAACCAATCTCTCTCTAACTGGTGAAATTCTATTCAGCTTTCAAGATATACCTCGACTATTAATTCCTCTATATAGCTACCTCTCCCTACCAGATTTGGAACTAAGTATTTTCTTTGGTAAATCATCACTAAAAATAGACTGTAAGTTCCACTGAGGCAGGGACTTTTTTTTAATGTTTCAAGTTTTTATTTAAATTCTAGTTAGTTAGCATATAGTGTAATATTAGTTCCAGGAGTAGAATTTAGTGATTCATCACTTACACACAACACCCAGTGCTCATCACAAGTGCCCTCCTTAATCCCCATCACCCATTTAACCCATGCTCCTGCCCATTCCCCTCCAGCAACCCTCAGTTTATTCTCTGTAGTTAAGAGTCTGTTTTATGGTTTGCTTCTTTTTCCCCATGTTTTCTTGTTTTGTTTCTTAAATTCCACATACAAGGGAAATCATGGGTATTTGTCTTTCTCCTACTGACTTATTTCACTTAGCAGAATACACTTTAGCTCCAGCCACAGCATTGCAAATGGCAAGATCTCATTCCTTTTTATGGCTGAGTAATATTCCATTGTATATATACCACATCTTCTTTATCCATTCATCAGTCAAGGGACACTTGGGCTCTTTCCATAATTTGGCTATTGTT
Source organism: Halichoerus grypus (assembly GCF_964656455.1). NCBI lineage: Eukaryota > Metazoa > Chordata > Mammalia > Carnivora > Phocidae > Halichoerus > Halichoerus grypus. The sequence goes on along the minus strand of NC_135715.1, from coordinate 127,235,066 downwards.
GATAATGCTGCTGTAAACATTGGGGTGCATGTGCCCCTTCAAATCCATATTTTTGTATCCTTTGGGCAAATACCTAGTAGTGCAATTGCTGGGTCATAGGGGACTTCTATTTCCTAATAGGGCAGAAGCTCTCGAGTAATAGTAGGCACTCAGATGTTATTACAGCATGAATGTCATTATAGTTTAAACGGTTTAGCCACTGGACTTTTTTTTTTTTTCCAGTGACAGTAAAAGTTTCAAGATTCAGAGATTCAAAGAAGGTTTAAGATTCTAGTTTTGAGACTTAAACTATATTTTCTCTGTAAGTAGAAAAAGATGTCAAGTAATAGTAATAATGACAAAACACTGAAATTGACAAAACACTGAAAACAGGAAGAAAGGAGGGAAGGAAAGGAGAGAAAATGAGTCACTGGCCCACATGCCAGAACCAAAAAGAGGTGGGGGCCCAAGGAGGTAGGGGCCAGAGGAGGTGGGGGCTGGAGGAGGAGGGGCTGGAGGAAACCTTGAAAGAATGAATTTAAGACCTAAGTAAAAATGAATTTTTTCAAGTTTCATTTTGCTTGTTTGTTTGCTTGCTTGTCTGTTACAAGGAAGGATATTTACTTTAAGCTTTTTTTGCTCAGGAATATGACAAATGATAAAATGATGTACAGTGCTAAAAATAAGGCAGATAGAAGATATTGTGGGTTCTCAAGTTTTAAGGATTAAGGAGCCCTAATTCTTTATCAGAATTATCTGCAAGCTTAAATATATGGTTTCTCTGCATCTTCAGACCTATGTCTGAATGGTATGGCCAAAAGCTAAAGTTTAAAACCAGCTTCTCCAAAACGTCTCACCTGATAATACAAGTCTCCCCATTACCGTTACTATTTAATTATGCCCTATTACCCATATTTTGTGTTTACATGACAATATGTATTTATGTGTTGTTTATTCTCTGTACTAGAATCGTATCTATGCATAAATCCATATTTGTATTTCTCAAATTAGAAATTAAGAGCAAGGCAAATTCTGCCAAATTTCTATATAGCTCAGGGTTAAATCTAGGTAAAATATTTGTTAGCTCGGTACTCAGTTCCTTATTAAAATTCATAATTAAAATCATAGCTTCATTATTATGGAAAGTTTTTGAAATCTCACCAAAAGAATGATTTGTACTTATCATCATTATTTTTGTCATTATTACTATTACTTGACATCTTAGAGCCTCTTAGCTTTTGTAATAAATTCTAATGTACAAATTATTTATTCTCTTTTATAAAACATTCATAAATTCTGTGATTCATAAGTAAAGTTATTCAAAGTATGGTAAGGTATTCCAAAGGCACCAAAAGGGACCCTCTCTTAGGTTTTTGTTTTTGGGTTTCTTTTTTAGCTGTGAGTCATTTAAAGATACAGAATACAGGTTTACGGTAGTTTCATGCACTGGCTTTTTCTTTTGTGGTTCTGAAAACGAATTCAGTTGAGACTTAAAGAAACAGGAAGATATTTTGATTTGAAAGCTATATGAATTCACAAGGGAATGAGTTTGGTTTCTTCTCTACTTTGTAATGCAAAGAAGTGCATTCCACAAAATCAGATGAAACAAGCCATTAATTTGACAGTCTCAGTCCTCATAGCCCTATTGATTCAAAAAGCTGAAAACAGTTATGGAGGCTTATTGGCTCCAATTAGGCATCGTGAAGCTTGAGGTTAGAAGAAATGAGCGTACTGGGAGAAGAATCACTCAGCAACAGAATCTTTCTTAACATTGTATCATGGATGGGCATCAAATCTTGGTCTCCTGTTATTTTTGTACTTTTTCATTTATTGATTATCTTTATAGACCTGTTTCAGAATGTCCAGAGTCTCACTTCCAAGCTGATTGTGTCGCCTTTTAGGTTGCTTTTAGTGAACAAAAGACATTTGTCTCATCTTCTGAGATGTTTCATGACTATAAGCTCTAGAGCTTCCTATAAGGCTCATTTAGATGTTCTCAAAGAATATTTTCAATACCTTCTATATGATTATTATGCATGTGGAAATGCCTCAGGATATACTCTATTGATGGATTAATCAATATAGACTCTACAGATATATACTGATTTCAGCACATGCATCATCTTGCATGGAAATAACTCCTCTTGTTAGAGGTGTCTTAACATTTTGGGTTTTTTGCCCTTATCAATAAGAAGCCTAGCTAACTCTCATGACCACCCTTAGTGCATATAAATAATATATATCCACAATATTGTTCTTTAATGTTAAGATCTTAGTAAATAGTGTCACAAAAAGGAAAAGTCTGGAAGGGAAATGTTATTCACATTTTTAAGAACAATATCTAATGAAGCAATATTGTGTTATTTATAGCTGCTATTATGAAAGACCAATGTTTCTTCAAATATTGCTTTCAGAATGTCCATTTTTGTCTATGTCTTACCTTAGTGACAGAAAAGCAATTTTTCCTCTAAATGATCAGAATATACTTATATCTCAGATAACTTTTCCTATATAATCAAATAACAGGATTTTTTTCTGAGGTGTGGGTGGGGATGCTGATGAGGAAAGACTTGACTGCTAGAATCAATTATCAGTTATAAAATCCTTGCTTATCATTTGTTAACAAATCCTCAGTTGGAAACCTTTGACCAGCTTGGTACAGCCAAATTTAGGCTGTACAGTGAATATAAGCCAACTCTTAATAGAAGATGACTATATTTCCAAGTATATTTAAAATAGGGGAAAAAATAAGATTATTTTAATAAATCTAACATCACAGCAACCAATTCATGGAGCTTAATTATGACACTACTAAATGTGAAAATCTATTCAGCGCTAGGAACACTTTTCACATTACATTCACGCTAAAGATTGGCTGTTAAGAGCTCATTACTGGTATTTTTCTAAAGAGTGGTTTATTAAACACAGTTACCTAATAAGCATCTTTGGTCGTGCAAATTGCTGAAAACAGTAATGAGTCTGATTAGACTTCATTTCAATTACGACAGCTTGTCTAGAAAAAATATATATACATATATGTATGTATATATGTATTTCCTTGATGCCTCAGAATCTCTCTGTAAGACACAGCAGAGTTTAAAAAATAAGAAGCCACCTCTGTATTTCCTTTCCACAGTTCACTAATGAAGAGAGAATTGTCCAAGTCATCATCCAATTTACGCACTGGAAAACTGGATGGACAAAGTGGAGTCACAATCATGTTTGGTTAAAATCAGCAAAGGCTGTCTTGACTAATATGTCTAAATAAGGTCACCTTTAGTTTCTCTCTGCTTTTTTTTTTCCCCCTCCTTAGTAATATAAAGCTATAAATGAGGTGGAGACTTAAAAATGATTCATTCTTATTTGGTTTGTGGAGGTTATTCTCCAGATTAATAGGCTCACCTTTCAATTACGTTTTATCCATGGATCTTCTACTTAAAATCATAACAATACAGGAAGCAGTTGGACTATGCATGCTAATTATCAGGCCAATTTTTTAAATACATAGATCGGAAGGAAAAAAATAAAAGAAACCAAGCTTTATGAACATGCGCTAATATTTCAGAAAGTGTCAAGAAATGTTCATTAGACACTAAACTTGATTTTGATATTTAAAAAAAGTATGTTATTTAGCTGCATTTAACAGCTAACCTCCTATTAAATCATGCCTGAATATTACTGCTCAAATTGAAAGAAAAAAAATTGTTAATGTAAAAAGCCTTTAAGTGATTAAGCTGTCATTGCTGTCATTCGGGTACTCTAGTAACATTTTAATGCTTCTGGGAGCTATGGCCAGGGATGCAATGCACTATTTTATGCTATATTCTCTGAATAGATTCTTTTTTAAAGTATAATATCATTTGACACTGAACAGGATAAAATAATTTCTAGGGTAAAATATGAAAACAATGGCTGGATGTAGAAGCATTTAAAAAAAGGAGGGCACAATAAAACATCCTCACCTGCAAAACTTCACAAGTTGGCTAAGTGATTGGTAATGGCCACAAGACGAAAGTCAAATATAAATGAATGCTCTTGTAGACATTTGGATGTTTTCAAAAAGATTTACTTAAAAGGAGACCAGTTCCAGGTATGTCATTTCAATGAGAAAGGAATCTTCTTAGACTTACGCCTCATCATTACTTTTATGAATTCTCTATTGCGTTACAAAAAAACTATTCTATAGAAAACACAAAAACACTTCTAAACTGACTATTGGGGGTGCTTTCCTATGTAACCCATTTATTACATATTTTAATTATTTGCTTTTCGAGGATTTTTTTAACATTTCATCGAAAATGATTCTATTAAGTGTGTCAACTACACTTCAATTTTAAAAATGATTTTGTAAGTATGGAAACTTTTTGAGGTATATGACTTGGTTCAAGCCTCAAATAATAAATACCTAGCTAAAGAAAACCTGAAATATGCTTACTTGTGATTAAAAATATGATGTGCACATTTGTTAAATCATTTAGAATAAATTTTGGGTTCTGAGATTATTAATAGTAAAGCAGATCATTTTTAGGATAAAAGCCATTTTAAAAATCTCTTTTCTTTCTCTGTCATTTTCCCCCTATTTTCTCTATATCCTTTCTGTAACTGCAGACATAACACTGAAATACACACATATAGGCCCCTAGATTTGATTTGTCGGTATAGCCTAATCACCTGCAGCGTTCGGGTTTTCCTATTGTTTAGGGACTTTGTGTAAATAGGATGTACACAATTTGAAGAGGGAGCAGGAAGATTTGACCTATTTACTCTTAATATAAGCAACTAAAACTAGCAAATTTAAAAATAAGTTTCTTTCATCGCGATGAGCACTGGGTGTTATATGTAAGTGGTGAATCACTAAATTCTACTCCTGAAACTAATATTACACTGTATGTTAATTAACTAGAATTTAAATAAAAACTTGAAACATTGAAAAAAATAAGTTTCTTTCAAATTCTTTGCTGATTTAAAAATGTGACTGTTAGCTCCCTTTTCCTTAAAATTATTAGAAAATACTGGAGCATTTCCATAACTAAGGAGGCCAATACAATAGTGCATGATAGGTAAGAAGTATACAATTGTAGTATAGTTTATACCATATAGAAGCAACACCCTACAGCTTTTAACTCTATTGACCATAGCAAGTTTATTCTTAACTGCTGTATTAGAGACAAAGTAAGCCATATTTATTCACAACAGAAGACAGTTGGATTGGAACTGATTGTAGAATTGTAAGCAAAAGGAAGCGGATATGTATTTCATGTGATTAATGTCACTGGACCAATCATTGTTTTAAATTCAGCCAAGATATAAAATAAAATAATAAAATAAATTAAATAAAATAAATAAATTCAGCCAAGGCCTAAACTTTTTTTTTTTTTTTGACATAATGGCATCGTCTATCGTAACAGTAGATGAAACGATGTTATTCAATGTTGTCATAGGGAATGTGACCAAGATAGAATATTCTCTGAAGAAACAGGTTCTTTTAGGTTAGCTTGTTGGGCACCCCTCCAGGACAGGAAGTGCCACTTTCTTTGAGGACGCTGATATCCTTCCTCTCTTTTCTGCTTCTGTCTCAGTATGCAGCATTCTTTGTTTTTACAAATGAAAGAGCCAACAGCGCTAATGACTGGACTGCCACTCACAGTGCACTTTTAACAACGTTCTGTTTATCTGGAAATTAGAGCATCCTAATTATAGGTGGTGCTCAGGTTTATTTCACCAGACCATAGAATGGGGCTGGAGGGTGAGGTTGAGGCGGAGGGAGGGGAGAAGGGAGAGGTAAGGAACTAGTGTTGTTAGTAAGAGCTCTTCACTTTTAATCCTGGACCGTGTTGATTGTATTCGAAAGCAGTTTATCTTCATACGTTGTCTCATATGGAAGAAACAACCCTAAACCTACCTAAACTCATTTTATATGTAGCTTTTTCCACTGCCTTCAGATCAAAGTTATTTTCTTCAGGCTGGACTAAATTATACACAGGTCCCAGGAGTGAAGGACACCGAATTAATGCACTATGTCACCCAGCCCTGACTATAGAATATTTTTATCAAAGTCCAAGACACTATTTTGCTATTGCATTAAAAATTAATGCACGAATTGCCAAAAAAGAGGAAAATGAATAAATAACCTAAACAAATTTTTCTGGGCTTTGCACACTTTAGAGTCACCTTAAGCAGAGTTTTTAAGGAGAATGGTTGAAGAGTTGGGTACTTATATGTAAATCATATTCTACTCCTTTGTCTAATTATATGAGGGGGACCCTCAATCCTAAATAAGCAGCCTCAATGGTCTATTTTGTTTTATGTAAACTGTCTATTTAGAGTCAGGTTCTAGAGGAACACAAAAGAGAGGATGAATGCAAATTTCATCTTACACAAGGTCGTGGGGCTTGGGAGATTCTGAAATTTGTTTATTGACCCATGTCAGCACGCTGTGTTGGGCAAAAAGTGAATACAGTTCCATCTGAATATAACTAAATTGAACTTTGCATTTATATACTTGAAATAGAATATACACACGCAAATTACTATTTACAAATAGCTATGTGTGCGCATAATGATTAACATAACATTTTAGGATTGTGACCGAGGAAATTAACCAGCCGCGTCATAATTCAAGGTTGGTACCATGCCCAGTTTGTGTTAACTGAAAGTGCGAATTTATTTTATATGACACAACAGTAACTTGAGAATCAACTGGAATAACCTCAGACTTTTAGGACAATGGTAATGTTGCCTCGGCAGAGACCTTTTTAAAAATAAAGATTCAAAACGACATAGAAAATGCACAGTACTTTTGGCATGTGGATTTCTCTTTCTGGATCAACCATACAGGCCGGATACTATGAATCTAGCACAGGGCTTTCAGGTTGTGTTAACCCCGTTTATCCCTGCACGCTACATAGCTCACCTGTTATTTACACACGTAAGAGGGCTGATACAGCAGAACAAGGGGAGTGCTCTGTTGTGACACAGAGCATACATATTCATTAGCCCGGGCAGTCCCCATGGACATATGTGGTATGTCCTGATGATCTTTGTATGACAAAAAGAACCCGGGGGGAAGGGTAGATGGCTGTAATGGATTGAAAACGTATATGGGAAAAAGGAAGAGACAGCATGAGAAATGAAAGGCCATAAAGGAACAACTTTAAAGGTTACCTACAATGCACTCTTTAAGCTGATTACAAGTTATCTAAACACATTCACAGAGGTAGAATAAACAAAATATTTGACGCAGCATGGAAGAATCAGTCCTCTTACCTAGTAACCCTCAAACTCTATCCCTTGTAATAGTTGATGACACTGGACACTAAATACTAAGGTTCAGAGTATGAATCATTTATATATTTTAAATTGTGTGTATATGCATAGCCTTATATTCTTTGGACTTAATTGTGGTAGGATATACACAGACTTTTGGACACTATTTCTTTACTTGACTTAGATTAGTATTCAAAAATTTTTACACATAAACTTTTGTAAAACCCAACCCTTACCAAAAAACCCCAAACGAACAAACAAAAAGGTTAAATTGTGATTTTAAAATAGATGGATTTAATGTGAGCATGATTGTATGTTCATTTGAATACTTGGATTTAAGTTTAGGAAATTTTAGGACCCCCATAGGAAAAAATACTTATTGGAATTATGATTATGATTTCCTGGGTCGCTTTAAGTGATAGGCTGTCCATCCTGATCATATATTGAATATAAACTCAGTGGACTTAAAGTGATACTTCTTTCATCAGTTGTAATTTGCTTTGCATAAGTGTTCATGCATTGATCCTCATAAATGGAAGCCATCCTCTTATATATGTCTTACATATTAAAAATGATGACCTATCAGACCAGTGCATACCAAGTTTCATCCTCAGTATGAAATATTGGCAAAATAGTCATTTTTACATTTGGTCACATTTTCAGGAGTGAATATTTTGTTGCTGTGAAGAAAATCTAATGTATTTTAGGGAAACTGACTCAGATCATAAGCTACACACAAATTAACTGAAGGACAGAGTATATATCACTCTAGTCTAAGTTGTGATGCCCATAACATTGAATACAGGTTCTTACTATGCCCAAAATGATGACATGTAGAACAAGATCAGTTGCTTACCCAGATACCATCCACTCAACAACGTTCTTTACGATGTAAGAAGCATAACTTAGAGATAACTTAAACAGTCTCTTAAAAGTTGTACTAAAGCTCATGACTGACCTAGAGTGGAAGCTTTACAATTAAATGATGCTTTGGTTTGTGGTATCAGAGCCTATGGCATATTCAAAGGAGCATATTAGGAATGGTGGGGATTGACATAGGGAAAACAGCTAGAAAAAGTATCCAACAAATCAGAGCAAAGGGGGAGACAGTGAAATAACAGCAATGTGGAAACCAGCTTTTTAAGAAATCATTACTCATCATTCTACACTGTTGCACTAAGGACACTGAATCAATAAGAAAAATAACAACCATTTTCCCTATGTTCTGATTAAGAAGACAGGAATGCATATATATATATATATATAAAATAAATAGTATTTAGGATTTTTTTTTTAAGATACTACTTGTTCAAGTTTTAGAGCACTATACTTGCTAGTTTTCAAAAAAATGTACTTAAGTGTAAAAGCTGGCTTGAAGCTTCTAAATGAAGTCACAGATTAGATTGTTTACGTCATCGATCGGTACCATCAAAATACCCAAGGTTATAATAGGGAGTGGGGACGCCATGTCTGAAGTGGGCAGCTGCTTTTCAGATTCAGCCAGTTGTTGCCAGGCAAGAATGAGATCTAGTGATCTAAGAGCATTCAGCTTGTCTTAAAAAATAGGAAATAATGGAAATAGAGATTCTTTTTATAAAGTTAACTGATTTTTAAAACCCTGTGCTAGCCAACAAAAGCTGGTTGCAGGCTACATGCTGCCCTCAGGGAGTGAGGTGGCCATTTCTCGACATTAGAAGGTGAGGTATTGGAACTATATTTACTAAGGGCCATTTAGCCAGAAATGCCTTTGTGGTTCTTAAAAAGGATCGCTTTATGCAAATATGGTGAAATGGGAGGTGGGAGTAATTTGCTTCAAAATGTTATAATTTGGAGTCTTGAGGTGTGAAAGTGTGATTTAAAGAGAAAAATCATTTGACAATATTGCTATATAATTAGAATATCTTATTTTGAGACTGCAAGTTTTGAGATCATTCTTAACTGGATTTAAACCTCTAAGTACTTTATTTTTTACTTGTGGTCTCTACAATGTTGAGTAACAAATAATATTTAAAATAAATAAAATACTGTGAAAACATCTGGAATCGAAAACATTTGAATTTCTGATGCCTTTTTGTAAGATCATGCTCTGTGTTTTGCTGAGTAGAAAGAATTTCTATGCCCTCCTTATAACCAACATTCCCACTGGAAAATTTCCTTTTCAGTAGCTGTCTTGAGGTTGAAGAAAAAGTGATTTATAAATTCTAGGAGTGATTTTACTTCTTTCCTGTCTAGTCAGTTTTGTTTTGTGTTTAATGCACTTGGATTATTTTTTTAAATCAAAGAATAAGAACTATTTGTATAGCAGTTCACAGGTGGAAGATATTTTCAATGCCTATTATCACTTTAGGTAATCTTATTAACAATCCAGTAAGATATACGATACCATTAGAGTCCACATTTTATAGCTGAGGAAAGTGAGTTTGATGTGATTAAGTGACTTCACCAAGATTAGAACAAATAAGCAATGGCAGGAGTAAAGCCAATGGCCTGATTCCCAAGCTTGGGATATTCACTCTTCAGACAAAATTCTACAGCCTTCTTTATGTTTCCGTCAGTCCCTTTCTATCCCACCAAGCTAGCAATGCCTCCAAATAAAACATTGTGATAGGCAAAATAGTTTTCAACCCCACAGGACACCACAGTAAATGAAGTAACAAACTATAACTGAGACTGTCGGGACTGGGGACTAGGTCACTTTAAAGTTCCCTTAATCTCTAAAATCGAAGAGAATTTAGAATGTGAAATTACAAAGAAGACAGAAAGCTGAAAAAGTTTCACTGTGTGATAAACAGATTCCCTTGACTTAAATTCTTAGCACTGAACCACAGTATATATAGTGGGCCCTCCAGTCGTTCACTAAATAAAGTTAACAGTCCCTACCTCATATTTAGCTGATAAAGGGCTTCTAATTTGGGGATTCTGAAGATGGAACCGGATTAAATAGATGAAAGAGAACGTGTAATTTCTGTGCTCTTCCCCCCCTCACTTTTAGATATGGCCTCACATTTTCAGGCTGGGAATTATCAGGAAATGGACTGAGGAAGATTTCAGATCAAATGGGTTAGTACGGGGAATACTAGACACTGCTGTGTGGGCCTCTGGGCTTCTGAGGGTGAGGCTGCAGAGGGAGAATACTACTGGGTCTGCTCAAACATTTCATTTGCTCGTCGCTCCCCTGCAAGGATCATGATAAGGAGATACTACCTCGGGCCAGTTTTCACCACCAGGAGGTTTGTAGGTGCTCTCGCAAAGCATTTCACTGCATAAATCTGTATTTTTAGCCAATGAATTTGCTACTCTCTTCCTGAAATTTTGAATGTTCTGTGTGTTAGTTCTGCCATTCCCTAGAAGATGATGAATCTGTTGCAGTATTAGGCTGAAGGGGCTGTAAACTATTGAATATATTCAAGTTGACCCTTAAGCAACGCAGGTTTTGAAAATCTGTGTGTAACTTTTGACTCCCTGAAAACGTAATAGCCTACTGTTGACCAGAAGCCTTACCAATAACATAAAGTCGATTAACACATATTGTGTATGTTGTGTGTATTATATACTGTATTCTTACGATGAAGTAAGCTCTATAGAGAAAAGCAAATGTTATTAAGAAAATCATGAGAGGAAATACATCTGCAGCATTGTCATGTATTAATCCAAAAAAATCTGCACATAAGTGGACCCACATAATTCAAAGCTGTGTTGTTCAAGGGTCCACTGTACTTTGTTATATTTACCCCAGGAGTGATTGCTTTCTAGAGAGAACATGGGTACATATGCTATTAGATTTTTCAAAAATATATTTAAATAAATAATAATGAAAAGTTCAGAGGTACAATGGCCCAAAGGAGTGTAACAGGTGCAGTGATGTCGTGCAGGCCTGTGTGAGCATCGCGCAGCTCTCCCAGAGCAAGCCAGCCTTCCAGGCCTGCGGCTGTTTGCCTCAGGTCCCTGCCCTTAGGAAGCGTGAGAAAACCCACAGATGAAGCCAGAGTCCCTATCAGCCAGAATGACCCTATGGGAACCTTGTAGAAGAGAACAGTTTTTTTAGACCTGATGAACTGCTGAGCAGCATCAGGGTGTTCGGTAGCGGTGGGAGTAGGGGTAGTGAGGGCCTTAGATTAATATTTCGAGGAATGTGTGCTAAAAATAGATTCCAGAGGCTTAGTCTCTTCTTTCCGATATCCTCCCATTCTGCAAGTTGTTTTTACATCCTTCATTTTTCTGTGTAACAGCTTCATCATTTGGAAGCTAGGCCAGAACTTCGTAGGATGTCACAGTTGTGTTGTTTCAAAACAGTTGAAGAACAAAACGGAGCAAGCTAAGCAATGAGGCTGCAACTGTTTAGTAATTAAACCCAAGTTATAAAGCGGTCAGAAATGATAAGAAAGGGAAATGTTATCCAAATTGTCCGGTTTTATGGGAAATACAGACTTGTTCATTTATAGATACATAACTTCATCCTATGGCAGTGAAATAACAGAACACTCAGGCTTTGTACAGTAGTCCCTATCATCCTGGTGTAATACTTAACGTTAACATCTCTTAAAAGCAATTTTTGATTAAATTACATATTTTAAAAAACACATCGCATTGTGAAATTTGCTGGCTATATTAAGAATTTCCTGATCCTTTCAAAAATAAAAATTGATGTTTTGGAACAATTCTTCAGTTATCTTTAAGAACTATTTTTCTTACTTTCCACTGTTTTCTGAATTTTTATTGTACCTATTTAAGCTATTTCTAAACAGCCGTGGAAGTTATTGTTCCGGAGTCATGTTTCTAATAGTGTTAAAATAGCATTGTTTCTGAGATTTCGCTCTGCGCGTTCCAGAGAGAAACCATACAAAAGCTGTTTTTAAAGCCCATCTTATTATTTGGGTGCCAAGTTAAGTGACAGGCCTGTACTGCTTCCGACACGTCGAGAACAGCAGTGCAGTCAAACGGAGCATGATTTTTTGTTCAAAGAACATTTGGCTCTACATTTTTCTTCTATTCCACACCAGAAATATCACCAGCAATAAACGGAATAACAACAACAAGAAGTTTGGTTCTCCTTCCAATTAGCATTAAAATTCAAGAAACTGATGAGAAAGCTCTCCGTGCTCCCAAGGCCAGGACAATCTCCTGAACGCCAGCTTCTTCAACTCATACTAATAATAAGAACTAGCTTATGCTTAACTATTAACTGATGCTTTCAAGTAACATAAATGATTTCAAAACACGGGGTAAGTACTCGTGTTCCAAGGGATGTGAATAATTCTGTTCCCTTAAGGTTATTTAATCAAAGCTCTGTCTTGCCTTTGGCAGCCCCGCTAAGGTTACTATTAGTTAGTATGCATCAATAAATAAACTTTCAATTATCTTGGTAAGCACCTCCAAAAATAGCATGAGAATTAAAAGGCAACGGTATATCCAGTAATTGTCCCAAGTAAATAATTTTGATAGGATCTTTGCTTAATTTCAGATGAAATAGAAATCTTAGGAAATGTATTAGTTTTGCTAGAGTTAAACTCCGCGGACACACCCAGGGAAAATGACCAACCTTTTTAATGTCACCTTTACGTTCCTGTCTTTTACAGTGATTATAACTTACTAAAACCAATTTTTTGCACACTTTTTATAAACGATTAACTTATGAGAAGAAATTTTAAGCCAATAAGGGGGAAGGTTGCCCTTTTTTGTTTGTTTTTTCAATTATTCTAAATCTAGAGCAGTTTCATTTTTTTCAATGGGCTTTTATCATGTTTGTCATGTATGTTAACTAATGCCAAGGATGGCTTAGCTCAGCTAACTGAAAGGAAGCCATGCCGTTTAGTGTGTGTGTGTGTGTGTGTGTGTGTGTGTGTATCTGTGTGTGTGTTATGTTGTGTTTGTGGTAAATTCCATTTTCTGTGACTCCCAGAACATTTTTGGAGGCCTCCTTTCAAGACATTTATTCATGTTTCTTCTGTAACAATCTAATCAAACTTCCACTCAGAGCATATGTGCATTCTTATTTTCTCAACTCTGTATTTGATAATCTTTTAAAGAAAAAACCCTAATAGAAATTCCCTGGAAATAATTTACAGGACTAATGAATTTGTAGGTCTTTTAGACAGTTCTACATTACAGTCACATTAATATTCTTTCCTTTTTATAAGGCTTGGAGTAAATCCCATGACACTAAAAGAATTTAGATACTGATTACTTGCGATTGGTTCCTGGTGATTTGCTCTTAATAATTTCCAGTTGAATTTAATGAAAGTATGATTCCTGAAATGCTGCTTCATTAAAATTGCATCTTTTCCCCTTTAAGTGTGGTTTAGGTCATTTCACCCATTCTGCGATGTGTTCCCCCCCCCCGCCCCGCCCCTTCAAAAGGAATGATTGAGAAAGCAGAAACAAGAATATCACTTTAGTTCCTCTAGAACTCACCCCCAGAGTTTCTTGGACTGAAATGATGCAAGCTGTACTTCATCAGGATTTTACAATTTTTTTTTCCAATTGATGAGATTATTTTTTTTTTTAAATAGAGTTTTCAAAGAAAAACATATGAAGATTTGGGAGGAGTAAGGGATAGGAAAGTGAAGAAAGAATCTGTTGCATAACCAAGAGAAATAAGGTCTTTTGTATTTTTATTAAAAAAAATAGAGCTTGATTAAGTTATACTGTGCAGCATTCAGACTTAATTTAACTGAGATGGTGATTTGCAAATGAATATCTACATGGATCCTTTTTAAAAATCCAAATGCAAATGAGTACCACTGCAGTAAAATATATTTGCAAATGAATCCTGTTGCTTTATTCATTTATTGTGTAATTACTGCAATCCTTCCCACCTTGTTTTCAGTATTTCTTAATCATTAAGTCGGAAGCATGACAGCAGTGCCAGCCCTGGCATGATTCTCTTTGACTAAAACCTTGTAAATTAACACAATTAGCACAGCATCATCCTGCTAATTAACTTCCAGTGTCTGGTGCAGTGGTTTTGCAAACAAGGAAGAGGGAGTCAGGAGGGAATCAACATGCCATTCTGTTACCAAACTCTGGGCTCTGTTCAGTTTAGCTCAGGAAGTCAAAGCTGGCCGTGTCAGAAGCCAGAGTCAGGGAATGAAGAGCTAAAGGGGTTGGAGGAGGAAGGCAGGGGGGTGTAGGAGCTGTCAAAATCGACTGCAGTCATTCAGAAGGGAGCTGATTCTTCATTTAGACCAGGCCTCCTCCTTATCAAGGAATCTCTGCCACAGGGCATAAGGCAGTTTACAAAATTCACTTCAGGTAATCCAAAAGAGCTGAAGGAGGCCTACTTAATATAGCTGTACTGGAATCCAAAGTGTTCGAACCAAGCAGAGATTAGAATGAGGTGAGCCATGAGCTGGGAGACAAAACAGGGTTCCCGTGCTCTACCGTAACTAAGTATACGCGAGTCCTCCAGGGTACGTTCTAAATCCCTTTGGGTACTGGTTCCCTAATCTGTGCAATAAGGTAATTTCTCAGGTCTCTTTAAACTGTAAAATTCAAATGATTCTCTGATTCTAACTGAGAAAATACTCTTGTTTTACAGTTTGCTACTTAAGTCACCTTGCTTCGGTTAGTAATCTAGCAGATGATAGCATTACCCATAGCATCTCATTATCTAGCTGTGCTCCTTGAGTTTATGCCACACACACTGCTTCCCACAGAAATGTAAAGAGAGATTCTCTCCCTCTTCTCTATTCTTACACTCCCTTTCACCTGTTTCCTCCCTCCCTGCCTGCCTGCCTGCCCTCCTTCCTTCCTTTCTTGACTTCCTCTTCTCCCCCCATATATAGATAGATAGATAGATATACACACACTTATATACACACACATGTAATAGATATACTTATAGACATTATGTATGTGTGTGTATATATATCTCTATATTTTTTTATGCATATGTACTCTCCCCTCTTAGTACTTGGAGGCTGTAAAGCAGAGGGAAGGATTATAGGGAAAGGAGGGAGAATGACAGCTGCAAGACCGACAGACAAGTGATGCTTGTTTTTTTTTTTCAGAGACTCAACAACAGAACTGAGAGGCAGAAAGGAGCCAGTTGTAATTCATACCGAGTTGTAGGCTTTGTGCGATGAAAGCGATGGAGCGCTGCCTGGGAGATTGCTTTGCTGCACTCCACGAAGCAGATTTGAAACTGTCGTGGAGCACTTTAGATGAGAGTTGGATTATGGAATGACCTGCTATGTCTGTGTCATATTGTTCTGCGCAGGGAGCATTATACTGTGCTAACTAGGTGTTCAGTACCAAATAAGAGAGGGGTCTTAGATGTGATCTGTCAGCTGTGTCTCATTTCTATATTGGTTAAAATATAAAACAGAAACTCTGATGTGAAGAGACAGGGTGGCTAGATATTGCACATGTTAATACTATCACGTGCCCGACAGTTAAAAGATATGCATATTTCATTGTAAGGACCTGTTATCGAATTCTAATTTGACAGAAATGTGTGTGTACATATATATGTGTTCCTGTGTGTGTGCAGCGAGTAACTCGACAGGCTTAACAGAAATCGATTTGCTCATTACTTAAAAATGAACAAAGAATGAGGTCTTCTACAGAGTTTTTGTTTAAATTCGGTTTACTTTTTATACAGGACTGAAGTCCAGTCCGTTTTAAAGCGTACATACCGTACAGGTCCCAGTGGATATCACACACTGTGGGAATTCCTTGCAGCGGCTCTATCGTTAATGGAAGATAATAGGTAACCAAAGACGGTAGGGAAAAGCTTATGCACTTCTGACGAGTATCTCAGTAAATTAACTTTCGTCCCCCCAAATCCGCAGGCTTGAAGATGCAGTGGACGCCGGAGCATGCCCAGTGGCCAGAACAGCACTTTGACATCACCTCAACCACTCGGTCTCCTGCCCACAAAGTGGAAGCCTACAGAGGTCATTTGCAGCGCACCTATCAGTACGCCTGGGCAAATGATGACATTTCTGCTCTGACTGCATCCAACCTACTCAAAAAATATGCAGAGAAGTATTCCGGCATTTTAGAAGGCCCCGTGGACCGACCGGTACTCAGCAACTACTCCGATGCCCCATCGGGCCTCGTGAACGGTCGGAAAAATGAAAGCGAACCCTGGCAGCCTTCCTTGAATTCCGAAGCTGTCTATCCCATGAACTGCGTTCCGGATGTTATCGCTGCCAGCAAAGCTGGAGTCAGTTCAGCCCTCCCTCCAGCAGATGTCTCTGCGAGTATAGGGAGCTCTCCTGGGGTGGCCAGCAACCTGACAGAACCGAGTTATTCAAGTAGTACCTGCGGGAGCCACACGGTACCTAGTCTCCACGCAGGGCTCCCGTCTCAGGAATATGCCCCGGGATACAACGGATCGTATCTGCATTCTACTTACAGCAGCCAGCCCGCACCTGCACTTCCCTCACCCCATCCTTCTCCTCTGCATAGCTCTGGGCTCCTCCAGCCGCCGCCGCCGCCGCCGCCGCCACCAGCCCTGGTCCCAGGCTACAATGGGACTTCTAACCTCTCCAGTTACAGCTATCCCTCCGCTAGCTATCCTCCTCAGACGGCTGTGGCATCCGGGTACAGCCCTGGCGGTGCACCTCCTCCTCCTTCAGCGTACCTGCCTTCAGGAATCCCTGCTCCTACCCCTCTGCCCCCCACCACTGTCCCTGGCTACACCTACCAGGGGCATGGTTTGACACCCATTGCACCCTCGGCTCTGACAAACAGTTCGGCAAGTTCCCTTAAAAGGAAAGCTTTCTATATGGCAGGGCAGGGAGATATGGACTCCAGTTATGGAAATTACAGCTATGGCCAACAGAGATCTACACAGAGTCCCATGTACAGAATGCCCGACAACAGCATTTCAAACTCAAATCGGGGGAATGGCTTTGACAGAAATGCTGAAACATCATCCTTAGCATTTAAGCCAACGAAGCAGCTAATGTCCTCTGAACAGCAAAGGAAATTCAGCAGCCAGTCCAGTAGGGCTCTGACCCCTCCTTCCTATAGTACTGCTAAAAATTCACTGGGATCAAGATCCAGTGAATCCTTTGGGAAGTACACGTCGCCGGTAATGAGTGAGCATGGGGACGAGCACAGGCAGCTCCTCTCTCACCCAATGCAAGGCCCTGGACTCCGTGCAGCTACCTCATCCAACCACTCTGTGGACGAGCAACTGAAGAACACTGACACGCACCTCATTGACCTGGTAACCAATGAGATTATCACCCAAGGACCACCGGTGGACTGGAGTGACATTGCTGGTCTCGACCTGGTAAAGGCTGTCATTAAAGAGGAGGTTTTATGGCCAGTGTTGAGGTCAGACGCATTCAGTGGACTGACGGCCTCACCTCGGAGCATCCTTTTATTTGGACCTCGGGGAACAGGCAAAACATTATTGGGCCGATGCATAGCTAGTCAGCTGGGGGCCACGTTTTTCAAAATCGCCGGTTCTGGACTCGTTGCCAAGTGGTTAGGAGAAGCAGAAAAGATTATCCACGCCTCTTTTCTCGTGGCCAGGTGTCGCCAGCCCTCGGTGATTTTTGTCAGTGACATTGACATGCTTCTCTCCTCTCAAGTGAGCGAGGAACACAGTCCAGTCAATCGGATGAGAACGGAATTTCTGATGCAGCTGGACACTGTCCTGACTTCAGCTGAGGACCAAATCGTAGTAATTTGTGCCACCAGTAAACCAGAAGAAATAGATGAATCTCTTCGGAGGTACTTCATGAAACGACTTTTAATCCCACTTCCTGACAGCACAGCGAGGCACCAGATAATAGTACAACTGCTCTCACAGCACAATTACTGTCTCAATGATAAGGAGTTTGCACTGCTCGTCCAGCGCACAGAAGGCTTTTCTGGACTAGACGTGGCTCATTTGTGTCAGGAAGCAGTGGTGGGCCCCCTCCATGCCATACCAGCCACAGACCTTTCAGCCATCATGCCCAGCCAGTTGAGGCCCGTTACGTATCAAGACTTTGAAAATGCTTTCTGCAAGATTCAGCCTAGCATATCTCAAAAAGAGCTTGATATGTATGTTGAATGGAACAAAATGTTTGGTTGCAGTCAGTGATAACTTCTTAAAAAAAAATGTAATGAATGTTGGCACACACGCATAAAACCTGCTACATAGGGTCTAGAGCCCCTTTCCAGTAGTGTTTAAATCACAAAGGGTACCGGGGAAGATGACGATTGAGTTGCATCTTTACAGTCAGGGTAGATTTGGAGGAAAAAAAAAACGCATCAAATGAGAGCTTCTGATTTGAGAGCCCCAGAGGACAGAAAGCATCTGTTGATGCTCAGTTCAGTTCAAGCTAGACAACACTCACCAAGGAGCAAGGTGCAAGTGTGTTGATTTCAGAAGGACATGAACCTCGTGTGTTGATTCCATTCTGCTGTTCTCGAGATTTAGTTGCTGTCAAGTGCCTGGAGTGGTGCTTTATTTTTTGTTTGCCTCACAATTACATTGGTGGCATGTGCTAATATAAAGAGCTTTAACTTCAAACATTATTGGACTAAAGAGATGAACGGTTGTGTGACGACAGAAAACCAGATTTTTGCCATTTTAAGAGCAACAGTATTCCTCAATCCTGTCTGTTCTGCAGTATTAAGCTAAGAACAGGTAAAACAGGGTAACGGTAATCTGGACCTTAATTTCTGCAGTTCATTTCTTTTAATGTTCTTGTCTGCAAAAACTCAGGAAAGCGATTGTGATTTGTACAGTACCTCAAAGGAATGTGTTGAAAGCACTATGTACTGCTGAGAGTAATGGGATAGGCTTCAATGTTACTTTATATTAAAAATGTATGTTTACCTCAACAATTGGAAAATAGCAAGGAAAATTACTTTGAATGTATCCGGAAAAAATACTGACGTGTGATACAACTGAATATTTACAATTTAAAGTAGAAATGGAAGGATTTTTTAAAAAAAAGATTCTTTTACTAATTATGGGGAATTAACCAGAGCAGAATAATTCTTTATGTCAAAAACTGCAAGAGTTCTTCGTACATTGCTCCTTGATAATGAAGTGAAAATGTTCTTAAAAGGTACACTGGTTAATGGAAAGCTACTTATTCAGTTCATGTTAGTGTCTAGAACACTCGGCCACAAGACCTGCTTAGGACCCTGAAAGTCACAGTACCTAAAATCTAGGACTGCCTTTTACTGCATAGTTGGTGGTGGTGGTGGTGGTGGTGGTGGTGGTGGTGGTGGTGGTTTGCGAGTTCTCTCAAAACTGCTGGGAATGGTGTCCTTCTATTCACTAATCTAGCTTATAGGCTTGCCGTGCTGTTTGATAGAATGCAGAAGATAGCAAGCAAAAACAAACAAACAAACAAATAGAAAAACCAACCAACCAACTTCTCTATATCCACAAAGAACATCTACATCCCCTCTCCTTTTTGACTCCTCTCTTCTCAGTGCAATTTTGCTTCTCATTTTGAAATCTTCTGGGCTATAGTGCTCCCACATTCATTTCTACCTCAGTTTTGTTACATTTCTCTTGGAGAGTAAAATAGAAAATTGGAAGTGGACACACACACACACACGAGCGTGCGCACACACAGGTGCACACGCACACACGTGCACACACACACAACTCTATCTTGTCAAACACGTTACTTTGTTTTCTCCCTTTTCCCAGAAATCTAGTTTCCGAAAACATCGGTCTTCATGCTTGCTTCCGCCCGAGTCCACCCCCACCCCAGAATATGTGGCATTTTTCTTACTTACCCATTCTTCTTCTGCTCCCCTCCAAGTTGTTCTTTGTATCCTTTAATGCTTTATGTGCAACTTTTCATTGATAGCTAACTGATGTTCGGCAATGTCTCTGAACAGACAGTGTAGGCCGTAGCTTTCCAAAGCCACTGCCCGTGCATAAGCAGAACAGCCTGGCTTTTTGAATGTATTTTTCCTGCTTTTTTTTTTTTTTTTCCTTCCTTTTTTTTTAGTTGAGAGATGCAGTAACAAAACTGTTGCAAAGCACTGGCATTTTATGTATTCAAAAAGTGATGTACATTTTTTAAAAATTTAAATAAATGCAATGAGAAGCCCCAAGAAAGCTCTTTCTGTTATTGTTTTTTTTTCTTCAAAAAATTTTGACTGATTTCATTCACAATGTCAAATTCTCTGAAACACTTAACATAGAGAAAGCTAATGAAGGACTTCATCGTATTTCTGAAATTTTCTGATGCTTGATCATTACTCCCCTTTTTTCGTATTTTTCGTGTTGCAAAAAACTGAGCAAATGAACCAAAATTTAATTTACTGTGATAGTCTTATCAATTAAAACTGTGCTTATATATAAATATTCCATATTAAAAAGCAGTGCCTTTCATTAAGGATACAAAAAATAATATTTAAATATGTCCTCTGCTTTTCATGAGTGAATAAATGCTATAATCGTGTTCTGGCTCTACCCTGCACATCTCTTAGTGTAAGGAAATTCTAATATCCCCATTAACTTGTAGGTTCATATTGATCTCGCTGACAAGTTTACTTTTGCACAGTGCTGACCTATTTTCTGTCTCTTAGACATTACATTTCATTTCCGCCAACATGCTGTGTTCACTTGAAAGCAACTGGCAAGTTTTGACAAACCCAGTCTTATTTAGACAACTTTGGAAAATCCAATATTGACCCACATTTTTGTGGCTAGTAAGAGTTAATGCCAAATATGACTGCACTATTGTGTTTTACACGCGTTTATAAAACTGAAAATAAGTTGAAGTCATACATACTGGCTTTTAGCTTTAAGTGACTTAAAAATTACTTTGAGAGATGAGTGGTCAGAGATCCATGTATTTAGGCAGAAGCTGAAGCCTTGTGTGAATTTCATTTAGCCTCATGAATTCTTGGATTTGATCTCTTAGGAAATTGGGCATGCTGAAGAAATGAAGATCTGTTGGGGGAGATAAGGCTGACCTCTGAGTAGATAGTGCTCTCCTGTGATTCTTTGATTCTGCATGGCAGCATTATGAGCTCTTCTATGGACTAGCCTAATAATGAGCTCTTTTCTGACCATCCCTTCTGGAGCTTGGGGTGGGGGTGGGGTGCCACATCCTGAGAAGTGAATGCGTACAATCAGTGATAGTACAACTGAGTAAGCGGGCTTCGTACTCTTGGCCTCTTTTTGACTGCTAAGAATTTGGAGAAGGCTACTAATGAAGGTAAGGTAATGAGCCAGTCCAAATCCCTTGCCGTCTGGCCAGGGGATTTGAGCCAGTCCACTTAAGAGTCCTTAATTCTCTTCTTCATAACTGCAATAACATTTCCAATGGGAACAAAAAGGAAGTGAAGGAAACCACTTCAGTAGAAGGATCGATAGAAACTCAAGAGGTAGTTCATAATGACCTTATGTGTGACACAAATGGAAATACCCTACTCTCCTGGCATGCCTCTCACCAAAATATTTAGAACATTAGTGACAATATGGAAAACTTTGCTGACTGAGCTGATCAATGGAATGTGAAGGCAGTACACTTTAAGGCTATTTACTTTCACACAGAATGTTTATCTATTAGTCAGTTTGTATTCTACTCAAATGCAGATAGACGGGTATAATGTTTTCTTGTGCATTTGAAACCTATCAAGGAGAAAATAAACCATTCCACTAAAATACATAGGCCAAACACCATCTGGGCAAGTGATAAAAGCTATCCAGAGGCTATGCTATGTAAAATAGCAAGGTCAATTTGCATGGGCTGCATAGTACTTGGCTATGCAGTTTTCAGAAGAACGCATCCAAAAAAATCCAAATTGACTCCTACAATAGGTCTTTGTAAATTTACATATATTTGTGGGTTGGAAAATATATTTTAGAGGCATTTAGAATATGTTTCTCTAGAAATGTGTCCAACTCCAAACAGAAAGTTACTTCTGTAATCCCATTCTCATGTTTCTTAACAAGAACTGGCTATCGTGATCATTGAAACTGTATTTTGCGAAGTGAAAGGGACACAGTTTGTTGAACTATCGAGGCCACTAAGGTAAAGTTCTAAGATAGATATATATATATATATACATATATATATATAAAATTAGTGTGTGTGTTTGTGTGTGTGTATGTGTGTGCTGTTTTCACCACCACCTATTTGAACTTTAACATCCATTTTACATTATTCAGAAGCAACTGGTTACTTCCTTTCTTCACATGTGCAGATACACAGGACCACTCGACAGCTCAAAGTGTTTTAATACGGTTTTTTCTTTTGAAAAGTAAAGCCTTCGGTTGTTGAATCACTTGCCGATTTTCATACGAAGCACATTAGCAAACGTGGAGCTATTAGTATCTCAGAATTCAAAACCAGCTGTACTTGTGACGAACCAACACATGAACTGAAGCTCACACTCCGCTAAGACCTCTGGTTGACATTCGATTTTGAACCTGCCAGATGCATTTGTGTGAACCAGGGATACTGCATCTTTAATGAACAAGTCTCTCCTCTTTCCCCTGTTTTTTAAATACAACACAAGCAGTGTAGCACTAGGCACTGCAATTGTCAAAGACAATTAGACTGAAAGCAGGAAAATTTCACCTCCCTGTCTCAGTGATATGTAGAATGTCGGCAGCATGGGTCAGCCTTGCCACAGAGTTGTGTGAGAATATATGAATCAGTCCTATAGAATGTTAAATATTTATAAAATGGTTCTGTAGTACACCAAGGTTGGGAGCACATTCATTCTTTCTTGTTGTCTTATGATATTAAAAAAAAAGCAAAAGTTTATTTCAGTCTCCCTTTCTCTCTCTCTCTCTCCCCTGTGTGTGTGTGTGTGTGTGTGTGTGTGCGCGTGTGTTTCTCCTCGTGGATTATATACAGTTGCTAGAGAATATTCATTTCTTTTTTTTTCTTTTTTCATCTGACGTGTATTCAAACATTGTTCTTTATAACCATTTCTACCTCATTGCTACATATTGTACATGTAGTATTTATTTGTTGTCTTTTTTTGAATGTCATGCATTTCGTAAGAAAAAGACTTGTCCTTGAACTTGAACAGTCTACCTCAGAAAGACTGTCTTTACACTGAACAGTATTAGCAACCTAAATGATAAGACGCATTAGCGAAGTGTGGCAGGGTAGATAATGCACGAGTACTTGGGATACTGATGGACTTTTAATTGTACTCATAACACAAGACTGCTTAAAAGAACTTAAAAGAAATTATGCACTGTGTAGGTCTTCATCAACGTCCCATTTGGGGCATAATATACAGAATACAGCTTTATTCTTATGCACCCATCTCTGAGAAATGTGTTAGCCTTCTCAAGTATTTTACACTGGCAATCTGGCTACTTAAAACAAACAACCTAAACAACATTTTTATATTGTTTTGACTGACAACCTCAGCTCCGAAATTTAAGGTAAATAATGGTAATTATTTTTAACTGCAGTTTTCAATGATTTCAAATGCCTTCCTTCTAATTCTATGACTCCTGATATAAATTAAAAAACAAGGCAGTTGCAAGGACATGCACAACACTGAAAAGAAACCAAAAAATTAAAAATGACACTTCCCAAAGGAATTAACAACATGGAGTCATGGGTGCTTGCAAGTTCCGTAACTGAAAGCATTTTGTTTCTGATTTCCCTTTATAACATGTGTATGTTTATTGAAGTAATTGTACAACTAATGGCACATCAAATTACTTTGTATGAAGTGTTTTATATTTTACTATTTATTTTAGCATTCGTTCTTTTTCTTCACCAGCTCTATATTACAGTAGCAAAAGAACACTTACTTTAAAAAAATGCCGAAAGGGGTCCACCACCCACCCAATCGCTGAATGGACTTTTGAAGTTGCTTGTCAGCAAATTGTGGATATTTTACAAAAGCAAATGAACTGTGACAATCCACAACTCCCACAGATGTGAATTCAGAAATACATCTGAAACTCCCGGTATGCCTGACAATCTATTCCTTAAGTTTCATTAACAAAGTGGCATCCAATCCCTTCCCTTACAATTCCTTGCAGGAATGTATTGTCTAGAGGCTGTCTAGTAGTGATTAAGAGAGGGTTTTTGTTTTGTTTTGTTTACTGTATTAGGTGAGGAATGCCATATTTCTTGTCAGCTAACAGTACTTGTCTGAGACAGAAATAAAAAAAAAAAAAGAAAGAAAAAGAAACCTAACTAATTAAAATTTCTGTGCACTTTGCTTCCCTGACCATATTGATTTTATTTGCTTAAATTGAAACAATACGCTGGATTTGACCAGATTTTGACCCCTTACAAGAAGAAAAGCCCTATATAGTACATGTTTCTTTGCGTTATTCTAGTACTGTTTGCTTATTTGTTCTGCAAATTCCAAATCATTTTTTGTGTGCATTATTTTGCATCTGCTGAAACTAAATGTGTTATTATTGCACTCATTAAAAATGAAACAATCCATTTCTCTTGGAAAAAAATGACAAGCTTTAGATGATGAAAGCTTAAATTA